>NW_027196421.1:0-85000 GCF_038502225.1 Cherax quadricarinatus
CAGCATTCTCAAATCCATAAATACAAAACACCGATATGAAAAACAGTACAGAATGGGTCACATAACCAGAGACCAAACAAAACGTTACTCGTCAATCCTAACCAGCCTGATAAGAAGGGCAAAAAAATTGTATTATGAGAACAGATTATCCAACTTACGAGGTGATATAAAAAAGACCTGGAAGACCCTATCAGAAATTCTGGGAACAAAAAAGATATCACGACATAGCGAAATAAAATTAGCAAAATCAGATGAACCCCAACTCCCACCAACAGAAACAGCAAACAGACTCAATGATTTCTTCTCCACTATAGGTCAAAACCTTGCCAATAAAATCCCAAGCTCAGATACCCCACCAAATGACTACCTCACTGGCAACTACCCGAACACACTGTTCCTAGCTCCGACTAACCCATACGAAGTCTCCCTTATTATCAACGCACTGAAAAACAAGGCAGGAGATTTAAATACCTTACCACCCTTTATATACAAAAAAGCGTCACAAGTACTATCACCAATCATTGCAACACTCTTTAACAAATCCATTGAATCCTCCACCTTCCCTACAGTTCTCAAAATAGCAAGGGTCACCCCGATCCATAAAGGAGGAGACCAAACAGAGTTGAATAACTATAGGCCAATATCCAATTTACACCCTCTCTCAAAAATCTTCGAAAAATTAATTCATAAACGAATCTACTCCTACCTCATCTCCCAAAACATTCTCAACCCCTGCCAATTTGGATTCAGGCCTAATAAAAATACTAATGATGCTATTATACACATGCTAGAACATATATACACTGCAATAGAGAAAAAAGAAGTCCCACTGGGGATCTTCATTGACTTACGTAAAGCTTTTGATACAGTTGACCATGACTTGCTCCACGTAAAATTGTCACACTATGGTATTAGAGGGCACTCCCTCAACTACCTCAAGTCTTACCTCAGCAACAGAAGCCAATATGTGTACGCAAATGGGGCAAGCTCTTCCGCACAACCAATTACAGTTGGTGTCCCACAGGGAAGTGTCCTTGGCCCTCTTCTCTTTCTCCTATACATAAATGACCTACCAAATGCTTCGCAATTACTCAAACCCACACTTTTTGCAGATGACACTACATACGTCTTCTCTCACCCGAGCCCAGTCACGCTAGCCAATACTGTAAACACCGAATTACAGAAAATATCTACCTGGATGAGGACTAACAAACTTACACTAAACATTGACAAAACCTACTTCATTCAGTTTGGTAACAGAGCTACAGATGTACCTCTTAACATAACAATAAACGGATCACCTATCACAAAGCTAACAGAGGGAAAATTCCTAGGAATCCACCTCGATAATAGACTCAAATTTCATACACATATACAACAAATTTCTAAGAAAATCTCCAAGACTGTAGGCATACTATCGAAGATACGGTACTATGTTCCACAGTCAGCCCTCCTGGCCCTTTATCACTCTCTTATTTACCCCTATCTCACCTATGGAATTTGTGCATGGGGCTCAACAACAATTAACCATCTCAGACCACTAATTACCCAACAAAAGGCTGCAGTTAGAATGATAACAAATTCTCACTACAGGCAACACACTCCACCAATATTCAAAACACTCAACCTACTCACCATACAAAACATCCATACTTATTATTGCACCTATTACATACATAGAACACTTAACTCTGATATTAACCCTCCCCTCAAACATCTCCTTGCCAACCTCAACAGAACACATGACCATAACACAAGGCACAGATCACTCTTTGATGTTCCTCGTGTCCATCTCACGCTATGCAAAAACTCAATGCACATAAAAGGCCCTAAAATCTGGAATTCATTACCTGTAAATATAAAAGAAACACTACCTGTTTATAAATTCAAGTCTCTTCTCAAAGATCACTTACTCACTCAAAACCAAATAAATACTGAATAACTGAACCTTATAAATTGTATATCCTATATGTTACTCACAATTATATCACACAAATGTTAAACCTAGGACCCAATCTAACTTTATTATTTTTTTAAATACACTACCTAACAGAATACTCCATTCGACTGAATGTACAGCAATGCAAGCAACCATATGACCTGTCTTTGTAATACTCATTTGTGCTTTATAGTTATCTGTTTACAATAATGTTTTATCACTGATTTCATCATTGCTTAGTTAATCTTAAGTTAATTTTAAGCCAGCCCGTAATGCTATGCATATAAGTGGCTTTGGCATGCTGCTCTTACCTGTATTTTTTGTACCTCTGTTTGTATGCTTAAATTACTAAATAAATAAATTAGGGGTAAATCCCCGGGAATCAACGGTCTGCCATGTAAGTTTTACTTACAAAATTGGGACATACTTAAGGAGTTCTTGGTGAGGTTGTTGAATGAGATGAAAAAAAGGGGTGAGCTGGGGGTTGGTTTTGCAGGCGACTGCGGTGGTAGTCTTGGTCCCAAAGGTGGCCAGTCCGCACACGGTGAAGGACTATAGGGTTATTTCTTTACTGTGTGCAGATTATAAGTTATTCGCTAATATATTGGGGAATAGGTTGAAGTGTGTGATCAACAGGGTGGTGGCAGCGGGCCAGTATGGGGTGCCGGGAGGGACCATGTATGAAGCGCACGGGGTGATTCGGGGTTTGTGGAGAGTGTGCAAGGGATGGAGGGTGGGAGGGTGTTGGCCTTAGATTGGCGTGCAGCATATGATAGTGTCGAGAGAGAAGCATTGTGGTGGATAATGAGAAGGCAAGGGTTTGGGGATGAGATTGTGAGGAGAATGCAAACGTATTATGGGGTGGGTGTTTGGGTGCAGGTGAATGGGAGGGTGGGGGAGCAGATCCCTATGGGTAGAGGTCTGCGGCAGGGATGTCCTTTATCCCAATTACTTTTTGCGTGTTTGCAGGATCCGTTTTATAGAGCGGTGGAGGTATGTGGGGGGGGGGGCGACAGGGGTGGGTAGGAAGAGGCGTGTCGGGAATTGTCGGTTATGTATATGACATGACGATTCTTGTGTGGGAGGGGTGGGGAGGATTGTGGACCTGTTTGGAGAGGCGACTGGTATGAGGGTGAATGTAAAGAAGTGTAAGTTTATGGGGTTGGGGGATTGGAAGGGGAAGGTGGGAGGGGTAGGTAGTGGGAGGTGGGGTATTGTGGATAAGGTCAAGATTTGTGGGATTGAGTATATGCAGGATGCACAGCAAGCTAGGATGGTTTATTCAGGGAGTGTCGTGGAGCAGGTGACTAAACGATTGGAAGGGTTGCGGCCAGGTCATTTAACGCTTCATCAGCGGGTCATTGTAGTAAATGTCTTACTATATAGTAAAATTTGGCATGTGGTCACTATGTACCCATTGTTGCAGTCAGATATTGGGGTATTATTGAGGAGAGTCTTTAGGTTTATTTGGGGGTCGGGATGTGATTGGTTGCGGAGGGGGGTTGTGACTCTCCCAGTGCGGCTGTATAGCCCTTGTGGCTTAGCGCTTCTTTTTTATAATAATAATAATAATAATAATAATAATAATAATAATAATAATAATAATCTCCCAGTGCTCAGAGGAGGGCTGGGGTTAATTAATTTAAAGAGTAGGATCATGGGTGTATATGTAAAGAGGGGGTTCCTCCGAGAGGGGGGGTGTATAGGTGGTGGGCTGCACCTTTTGTATGAGGATGTTAGAAGATGGTGGGGAGGGAAGGATTTGCGTGTGTGTGAGGACATGATGTGAGTGTTTATGTATGTTAGGGATGCGAAACACATGAGGGTAAGGGTTTTAGAGAAAGTGGTGGGAAAAGGGAGGTATTACCTGGAGTTTACCTGGAGAGAGTTCCGGGGATCAACGCCCCCGCGGCCCGGTCTGTGACCAGGCCGCCTGGTGGATCAGAGCCTGATCAACCAGGCTGTTGCTGCTGGCTGCATGCAAACCAACATACGAGCCACAGCCCGGCTGATCAGGAACTGACTTTAGGTGCTTGTCCAGTGCCAGCTTGAAGACTGCCAGGGGTCTGTTGGTAATCCCCCTTATGTGTGCTGGGAGGCAGTTGAACAGTCTCGGGCCCCTGACACTTATTGTATGGTCTCTTAACGTGCTAGTGACACCCCTGCTTTTGGGGGGATGGTGCATCGTCTGCCAAGTCTTTTGCTTTCGTAGTGAGTGATTTTCATGTGCAAGTTCGGTACTAGTCCCTCTAGGATTTTCCAGGTGTATATAATCAGGTATCTCTCCCTCCTGCATTCCAGGGAATACAGGTTTAGGAACCTCAAGCGCTCCCAGTAATTGAGGTGTTTTATCTCCGTTATGCGCGCCGTGAAAGTTCTCTGTACATTTTCTAGGTCGGCAATTTCACCTGCCTTGAAAGGTGCTGTTAGTGTGCAGCAATACTCCAGCCTAGATAGAACAAGTGACCTGAAGAGTGTCATCATGGGCTTGGCCTCCCTAGTTTTGAAGGTTCTCATTATCCATCCTGTCACTTTTCTAGCAGATGCGATTGATACAGTGTTATGATCCTTGAAGGTGAGATCCTCCGACATGATCACTCCCAGGTCTTTGACGTTGGTGTTTTGCTCTATTTTGTGGCCAGAATTTGTTTTGTACTCTGATGAAGATTTAATTTCCTCATGTTTACCATATCTGAGTAATTGAAATTTCTCATCGTTGAACTTCATATTGTTTTCTGCAGCCCACTGAAAGATTTGGTTGATGTCTGCCTGGAGCCTTGCAGTGTCTGCAATGGAAGACACTGTCATGCAGATTCGGGTGTCATCTGCAAAGGAAGACACGGTGCTGTGGCTGACATCCTTGTCTATGTCGGATATGAGGATGAGGAACAAGATGGGAGCGAGTACTGTGCCTTGTGGAACAGAGCTTTTCACCGTAGCTGCCTCGGACTTTACTCTGTTGACGACTACTCTCTGTGTTCTGTTAGTGAGGAAATTATAGATCCATCGACCGACTTTTCCTGTTATTCCTTTAGCACGCATTTTGTGCGCTATTACGCCATGGTCACACTTGTCGAAGGCTTTTGCAAAGTCTGTATATATTACATCTGCATTCTTTTTGTCTTCTAGTGCATTTAGGACCTTGTCGTAGTGATCCAATAGTTGAGACAGACAGGAGCGACCTGTTCTAAACCCATGTTGCCCTGGGTTGTGTAACTGATGGGTTTCTAGATGGGTGGTGATCTTGCTTCTTAGGACCCTTTCAAAGATTTTTATGATGTGGGATTTTAGTGCTATTGGTCTGTAGTTCTTTGTTGTTGCTGTTTGCTGAGCGTATCCAATGTATGCATGGGGGGATGTTTGGGGTAGGTTGTGTAGGCTACGCATCCGGCCGCGGGAGCGGGAGGTGATGTTCCGGTTCCTGCATGGTATCCTGCCATCAGATACGGTTCTTAGAGACCGGAGGATTCGAGAGGAGGGCATCTGTGGGGTTTGTGGGGGTGAGGATACAGCCTTTCATGCAGTCTATTTCTGTGAACGATTGGGGACTTACGGGAGTGGATGGGGAGGGTTGTACGATGGGTCGGAGGGGGGGGATTTCGGTTTTGCGGGCTTTAAGTTTGGATGTGGGAGGGGTGGGTATCCCTGTGCAGCGGGCACTTGGTTACCTTATTGTGGATTTTGTGTTTGTGTCGTGGGCTATGAGGAGTCAGGTGGAGGGGGGTGAGTAAAAGAGTATTGGCGGCAACCTTTTATCGTACGTTGTGTCGAAATCGGGTTCTTTACGGGATATGGTGGGAGCGGGATTTCCCTGTAAGTTATCATGGTTTAACGGTGGGGGTCCTCTTGGGGATGTAGGAGGGGGGGGGGAGTAAGGGGATGTGGCGGGCTGGTCTCCCCGGGGGGGGGGGGCTAGTGTGTGAGTGTATGTAACACCTATTATATGTTAACAAAGAGGATTGGTGTTTTATGGTGTGTAGATTGAGAGTATTGGGTATGAGGTATGAGGTTTTCTGTGTGTGTTGTAGCGTAAGGATATATATATATATATATATATATATATATATATATATATATATATATATATATTGTGCTTCTTTAATCATGGAGAAGTGGCAGGTGAGATTGTTCTTCATTGTATACTCGTGACTTCAACTCGTGTAACCTGTGTGTACTTTTTATGACAAAATGGGGAAATTGCATTTTTATGTTAACAAGAAAAATGATGTTTTATGGTGTGAAGGTTGTGAGAGTATGGGTATGAGGTCTGAGGTTTTCTGTGTGTGTTGAAGTGTAAGCATATATTGTGCGACGTCTTCATAACAGAAGTATAATGCAGGGCATTATGTTTTTAGACAAGCGTGCGCATTTTTATGGTCTGTTTATGGTGCTGGTTCTACCCCATAGGGTTAATGCAGTTGTTCAAATGCGATATGTTTATCGCAAATGTATTTTCCATGTGTATATACCATATAATGGAATTGTGATGAGTGAACATTGCATGCCAGTATGGAGTAAGGTTTATGTCGTATGCATTGGGGTTGGTCACAAGGTTTCATAATTTTGTTTTTTACATTGGGGGGGTTAGTGGAGGTAGGAGGCATGGTGCCAATACTATTGTATGCTGCAACCATTGTACTAGTTGCTCATGTATTTGTTGGTAGGTTGTTTGTTAGGTAACCTTTGTGTTATGCATGGTGTCTTGTCTTTATGACCTGGTGTAGTGGCCGGTTGAGTTAATGTTTATACCACACACATTGTATCTTTTCTTGTATACCTAACCATGTATGAATAGGTATGAGCGGGTTCTAATAACATTAATAATATGCTATGCATTGTGTGTGTTTAGGTAGGTGCGTGTATTTATATTGTATTGTTTATGGTATAGGTTATTTTCCCTTTATAGTTAATGTTCAGTTGTTTATATGTGTTATGCTTATTGTGAGTGTAATGTTTATCCTTTGTGTTATGGTTTATATGTATTTCGGCCTTGGTCACAGTGTATCTTATTCTTGTTATTTCGTGTTTTAAATAAAATATAAAAAAAACTTTTATGTGACGTGGATGACAACTGTGTTGATCACTGACATCCCGTCACTGAATACTAATATTAATAATAATAATAATAATAATAATAATAATAATATTTCTACAAGTACTATATTATTATTATTATTATTACTATTATGGGGAAGCGCTAAGCCCTTAGGGATTATACAGCGCCTGTCGGGTGGGGTGGTGGGGGGGGGGGCGTCCAGGCTCAATACAGGTAACTGGAGCACAATGGAAATAACTCGATGACCCCAGAAGAAATAAGCTACATTAATTTGTCTGGGTGGTTATCTTGGGTAATCTACACATATGCTGCTATGTATGATAATTTATATAACTGTATTTCTGCATACCTGTACCTGAATAAACTTAATATCCAATTCCCAAGATCAAGAGCCCCTCACCAGCATTAAGGAACCTCCTATAAGAGGGCCCTTTGTTATGCAGGCATTGCGGGTTAATTTTGTCACAGGATGCGACCCACACCAGTCGGCTGACACCCAGGGACCTATTTTACTGCTAGGTGAAGAGGGACGGCAGGTGTCTTAAGGAAACACTCCTAATGTTTCCACCTACACCGGGGATTGAACCACGGACCTCAGTGTGTGAACTAAGCGCACCTTGACTAGGAGAGGATAAGCCAGTGGCTTCCTGGCTAGCTTCAGTTACAGTATAGGCCAAAAGTCATTGCTTTTTCCAGTGTTTTAGTGTTGCCACACCCATCCAGGGCCGGGCTAGGTGGTAACACTGTGAACATGAGGCCACAGGACCTGCTGACACTGTCAGTGTAGCAAAGGTACACTGTCAGTGTAGCCAGGATACACTGTCAGTGTAGCCAGGATACACTGTCAGTGTAGCCAAGGTACATTGTCAGTGTAGCCAGGATACGCTGTCATTGTAGCCAGGATATGCTGTCAGTGTAGCCAGGGTACACTGTCAGTGTAACCAAGGTACACTGTCAGTGTAGCCAGATACGCTGTCAGTAGTCAGGGTACTGTCAGTGTAGCCAGTGTACACTGTCAGTGTAGCCAGATATGCTGTCAGTGTAGCCACTGTCAATGTAGCCAGATATGCTGTCAGTGTAGCCAAGGTACACTGTCAGTGTAGCCAGGGTACACTCAGTGTAGCCAGGGTACACTGTCAGTGTAGCCAGGGTACACTGTCAGTGTAGCCAGGGTACACACTGTCAGTGTAGCCAGGGTACACACTGTCAGTGTAGTCAGGGTACACACTGTAGACAGCCTGTACTGTCTGCACAGACAGCCCATGCTGTCTGCCAGCTTAGTTCATATTTTGCGCCACTCAGGTGCTGCCCTCTGTAGCCAGGCCTCTCGGTGGGCACGCCAGCCTGCCTTCCCTTGCCTCACTCTCACTCACACAGCGGCCTAGCAGGAAGACAGAAGGCCTACTAGCTCTCTATCTCGTGGGATGGCCCTGCCCGGGCCATGGGCACAACACACAAGCCTATGTACCCACCACGACTTAACAATAAAGTAAGAAGCCTCGAAGACGTATCATTTACTCCCCGCTACCATACTACCAAATAATCCCGTTATAAATGGTGGAAAGCGGTGGTCGCAGCAGTTGTGTTAGCCCTGAGAGAGGAAGGAGAGGTATGAAGTCATCTTCACTTCATCCCATACAACAAGCATCCGTCTCTCAACGAGTTATCCTGATGTCATGTCTGCACGTTTCAGCATCCAGACAGGTACAAGCAGGATCCAGCCGAAATTTGCCGAAATTCTCTGAGAATTGTAAGTGACACCATGTTACAGTGTCCCACAGTGTTTCTCAAGTCACGTGTTCAGCGTCACTTGTATGTTGCTGTTGTTGTTCAGCTCGGCACAGCTATTTCAGCAAGCCAGAGGTGAGTTTTGTGGTGATTTCTGCGTCCAGTGTGAGCTTCTCCACGTGTTTGTGGGTGGGGGAGGAGGAGAGGAAGTGGCTGTTCCTCACCTTGCCCATGCTCGCCCTACTCACGCTCACCCGTCTACCATACACTCACCACTGCCCACTCCCTCTGCTGTGTTTTCTGCTGTTTTTCGTGTGAATTCATTGCCAGAGCTGTGTATCCGAGTGCCCGAGGCCACTCGAAGCTACGCGGGTCAGCATGCCACGTAGATCACGTCACCACGTGGATCACGACGCCACGTGGGTGTGGGCGATGTCACGTGGATCTACCAGCCACGTGAGTTACCAGATGTCCCAGGCCTCATGCTGTGGTCTGCTGCCCGCATCACATTGACGTCACCCACGATGCTGCCCGACTTCATGACGTCACGATGTCTGCCTGACGTCACCTCGAGATGTCTGCTGATGTCTGCTGACGTCAGATGTCTGCTGACGTCATCACGCCTGACATCACATGATGTCACCATCGAGCGTTCAGTAATTATTTTAATATTGTCGAGAAGACTAAGAGAAGATATATGTCATGTGTTAATTCCTCTCAGTCAGTGTTCTCACATTTTAGTATATGTCTTAGTGTCAGTTTTGTGCGCAGAAAAGCATCATTTGCTAGTTTAAGCCATGTTGTACCGCATTTACCGCGGTGTGTTTAAAGTTTCCGTGTGTCCAGTGAGGTCTGAGCCAGACCTGAGTAGCACCACTGTGTTAAGTCACCCGTGTGACCAGTGCATATGACAGCTGATGTCAAGACAGCCCCGAGTGACTGAGCCCTCTTGTACAGAAAGCTTTTATGCTCGTCACTCGTGATGTTCTGCAGAATCGTACCTGCTACAATTCCCATCGAGATTTGTTTCACTTCACCTCCAGACCTTCAGAGTGCAGTTGTATGTAGAGAAACAAGTCTGGGGACGCTTAGACTAACCTCTGCTATAACTCCAACTATCGAGAGAATGATACTCGCCAAGCTGCAGTTAGCCCTGTCGGCAGGCGCTGTGTCAGCCTCGTGTCACAAGCTTCAGTGAGCAGCCTGCACAAAGAAGATGTCACTTTGACTGCTAGCTCTCTCACTGCAGTCTGGTGTATGATGTTACGACTCCCAGATGTTTCGCCCAGTCGTCTCTGCCACGACTCGCTCCACAACTCGCTCCACGCTCGCCGGCAGTGACAGCCCAGCGACAGTACCAGTCGAGAAGTGTCCTCCTGAGTCGCTTGCCAGAAGTCCTGCCCAGTTGCCGAGTTTTGTCGACGCCTCACTCGAGGGCACCAGCATGTCGTGCCCCAGGTTGAGTGAAAACCTGCAGCGACTCCTACGATGACTGCTTCACCGTTCCAGAGGAGACCGTACCCTGTTACGTCACAGCTCAGCCGCAGCGATGTCTCCTGTGTTGCAGTATCTGTCCAGACGCAGGAAGGCGTGCAGTGATGCCCTTCGACGCTCACTGCCTTTGACCACGATGTTTAGCACACCCCACATGTTTTTTTCTTCCCTCCCTGTAGGAAGTTTTTTTTCCATGTCCATATGTATATATATGTTTTTATTTTGTGTTCTGTGCCCTGTTCCTACGAGAGAGAGACCGAGTTCCTTTTACCACCAGTATTGTCGCGTCGGGACGACGCACGGTAGGTGGCCGAGTGTATGTAGACAGCCTGTACTGTCTGCACAGACAGCCTATGCTGTCTGCCAGCTTAGTTCATATTTTGCACCACTCAGATGCTGCCCTCTGTAGCCAGGCCTCTCGGTGGGCACGCCAGCATGCCTGCCCTTGCCTATGCCTCACTCACATAGCGGCCTAGCAGCAAGACACAAGTACTCCCAGCTCTCTCTCGTGGGATGGCCCTGCCCGGGCCATGGGCACAAACACACAAGCCTGTGTACCCACCATGACTTAACAATAAACTAAGAAGCCTCCGAAGAAGACGTATCATTTACTCCCTGCTACCAGAACACCAAATAATCCGGACACAAGTGCAATTAATGTGACATTTTTATTGTGGCAAAACGTTGCCACAATAAAAATGTCACATTAGTTGCACTTGTGTCCCTTTACTTTACATGAAGCTCCTATACTGGAGTATCACAGGCAAACTTATGATTAGTTTTAGATTAATTAGGTAATAGTTTTATTAAATATTTCAACATTTAGCAAGTAGTGCTAATACAAGATACCAGTTAATTAGAGTAATAGATTGCATTACCACCCCAACTTGGTATGGTCTGCAGTTGTGGATTGCTGTGTATCCTGTTAGTGGGTAGATATCAGTTGTGTCCTGCTTGAAAGACCTCAATGGAAACAAGACAGACAGTCCTCAATGACCTTACATTATTGGGCCATCCTGGTTTACTAACCTTAACCTTCCAGATTAATAATACATATAACCAAAACCTTCTACTTTGTCCTACATGATTCTAGACTACACTCTCCCATGCCCACATTGATACTGGTGCCAGGTGACCTTATACTCAAATCAGGTTGACTTAACTGCTGCTTATACCTGACCTGACCTCTCTGTGCCGACATGCATATATATAGGCTTTACATACTGTATTTCTTGTAACCTCCTGTATCATAAAACTAAAAGTTCCAAGACCTTGTTTACACCTCACTGTCATTTCCTCAATATAAGCCGCTCATGCCTCCTGACACCCTCATATTAAACAACATGCAGGCTACTCCTGCCTCCTGACACCCTCATATTAAACAACATGCAGGCTGCTCCTGCCTCCTGACACCCTCATATTAAACAACATGCAGGCTACTCCTGCCTCCTGACACCCTCATATTAAACAACATGCAGGCTACTCCTGCCTCCTGACACCCTCATATTAAACAACATGCAGGCTGCTCCTGCCTCCTAACACCCTCATACTAAACATGCAGGCTACTTCTGTCTCCTAACACCTTCACTTAATAAACTCGCCAAAATCAATGAGTATGTTGTTTCTGCACTAGTATAAATTTGGACAAATAAAACAGAACTAATAAAAGCAGGCATAATTACCAACATAAAAAATAACCACTACCCTACCTTCCTCATTTTTGTACATGTTTTACTAAAGCACATTTGCTGAATGACCCATAAGTGTTCAATGTTTTTGTCTGAATATAACTAATACTATAGTGGAACTGTATACTGACATTCAGACTCTATGATTAAGCATCAAAGAACACATTTGACACTACCATAAAACATCGATCAGGAAAGGGAGATAAGATAAGATAAGATTTCGTTCGGATTTTTAACCCCGGAGGGTTAGCCACCCAGGATAACCCAAGAAAGTCAGTGCGTCATCGAGGACTGTCTAACTTATTTCCATTGGGGTCCTTAATCTTGTCCCCCAGGATGCGACCCACACCAGTCGACTAACACCCAGGTACCTATTTGCTGCTAGGTGAACAGGACAACAGGTGTAAGGAAACGTGTCGAAATGTTTCCACCCGCCGGGAATCGAACCCGGGCCCTCCGTGTGCGAAGCGGGAGCTTTAGCCACCAGGCCACCTCGAACAATGATACAGTGGACCCCCGGTTAACGATATTTTTTCACTCCATAAGTATGTTCAGGCGCCAGTACTGACCGAATTTATTCCCATAAGGAATATTGTGAAGTAGATTAGTCCACTTCAGACCCCCAAACATACACATACAAACGCACTTACATAAATACACTTACATAATTGGTCGCATTTGGAGGTAATCGTTATGCGGGGGTCCACTGTATATATAAACAATGATATATATAAATAAAGAACTTATGGTAATAAAATTCAGAACCTATACAATATACATTGTCTCCTGATAACTAAAATAACAACAAAAAGGCAAACATATCAGTGGCTTGGTAGGTAAGACACATAGGCAACAGTTAGGCAACTTTATTCCGAAACGTTTCGCCTACACAGTAGGCTTCTTCAGTCGAATACAGAAAGTAGGCAGGAGCAGTAGAGATGTGAAGACGATGTAATCAGTCCATCACCCTTGAAGTCGTAGAATTTGAAGTTGTCAGTCCCTCGGCCTGGAGAAGTTCAGTTCCACAGTCAGGAACTATCTGAAGATCAAGCGACAGTGCGGAGACTTAAATACTGTCACAAGGAGAGGTGCATAGTAGTAGTAGTAGTGAGAATGTAGCTACTGAGAGGTCAGGTCCCTCTCAGATTCAACAGTTCTCACTTGGAAGGGTTGTCTAAGGTGTTTTCTGTACCAAGGGGCCATGTGTTGCAGTGTCTGACAAGATGAACATCAAAATGGTATACAATACCGACAGGTTGGTAGGTAAGACACATAGGCAACAGTTAGGCAACTTTATTCCGAAACGTTTCGCCTACACAGTAGGCTTCTTCAGTCGAATACAGAAAGTAGGCAGTGAGAACTGTTGGATCTGAGAGGGACCTGACCTCTCAGTGGCTACATTCTCACTACTACTACTACTACTCTGCACCTCTCCTTGCAACAGTATTTAAGTCTCCGCACTGTCGCTTGATCTTCAGATAGTTCCTGACTGTGGAACTGAACTTCTCCAGGCCGAGGGACTGACAACCTCAAATTCTACGACTTCAAGGGTGATGGACTGATTACATCGTCTTCACATCTCTACTGTTCCTGCCTACTTTCTGTATTCGACTGAAGAAGCCTACTGTGTAGGCGAAACGTTTCGGAATAAAGTTGCCTAACTGTTGCCTATGTGTCTTACCTACCAACCTGTCGGTATTGTATACCATTTTGATGTTCATCTTGTCAGACACTGCAGCACGTGGCCTCTAGGTACAGAAAACGCCTTAGACAACCCTTCCAAGTGAGAACTGTTGGATCTGAGAGGGACCTGACCTCTCAGTGGCTACATTCTCACTACTACTACTACTCTGCACCTCTCCTTGCAACAGTATTTAAGTCTCCGCACTGTCGCTTGATCTTCAGATAGTTCCTGACTGTGGAACTGAACTTCTCCAGGCCGTACAGTGGTCCCTCGTTTATCGCAATTAATCCGTTCCTGGAGGTGTTGCTATTATTGAAATCTACGATTTTCGAATCAATTTTCCCATAAGAAATAATGTAAATACAATTAATCCGTTCCTGACACCCAGAAGTATTAAAACAAAAAATTTTTTTTACATGAAATATAGATGTAGTACATAAACAATACAATGGGACATGATGAATGAAACATTAACAGCATAACACTTACCTTTATTGGCGATTCTTCTTAGTGTATGGAAGACTGGAGGAGGAGAGAGATTGGATTATTTACAGTTTGGAAGGGGAATCCCCTTCCATCAACACCTCAGGTACCAAGTGCTTTTCTGGGGTTACTTCTCTTCTCTGTTTCTTAATGCCACTAGGACCAGCTTGAGAGTCACTGGAGTCCTGTCTCGCAAAATAACTGTCCAGAGAGCTCTGTTTCTGGCGTCTCTTTAACACTTCCCTAAAATGGGCCAAGACTTTGTCACTGTACATGTTGCCAACATGGCTTGCAACAGCCTTGTCAGGGTGATGTTTCTCCATAAATCTTTCCATCTTACCCCACATTTCAAAAATCTCCTTAATTTCTGAAGAAGGCACCTTCTTCCATCTCTCTTCCTCCTCCTCTGCAGCAAGATTCTGAGCTGCGATCTGTTGCTGTTCCTGCTGAAGCTCTTGCAGCTCCTCAGTGGTGAGCTCTTCGTTGTGGTCTTCCACCAACTCTTCCACATCCTCCAAACTCACATCCAACCCCATGGAACTCCCCAGTGCCACAATAGATTTAACAACTGACATAGGCTCATCAGGGTCAGCCCCAAACCCTTCAAAATCCCTCTTGTGGACACAATCTGGCCACAATTTTCTCCAAGCAGAGTTCAAAGTCCTGGTAGTCACTCCCTCCCAAGCCTTACCTATAAGGCTTATGCAATGGAGGATGCTGAAGTGTTCTTTCCAAAAATCTCTTAGGGTCAAGTGAGTGTCTGAGGTCACATTAAAGCACCTTTGAAACATTGCTTTGGTGTAGAGTTTTTTAAAGTTTGCAATGACCTGCTGGTCCATGGGCTGGAGGAGAGGAGTGGTATTCGGGGGCAAGAACTTTACTGTGATGAACCCAAACTCCTCCAAAATTAGGTCATCCAAGTTTGGAGGATGAGCAGGTGCATTGTCCATTACTAGGAGGCACTTGAGATCCAATTTCTTTTCCAGGAGGTAATTCTTCACACTAGGGCCAAACACTTCATTGAACCACTCGACGAAAATTTCCCTCGTGACCCATGCCTTACTATTAGATTTCCAAAACACACACAATTTACTCTTCATAACATTGTTTTTCCTGAACACTCTGGGATTTTCAGAATGGTACACTAGTAATGGCTTCACTTTGAAATCCCCACTAGCATTAGCACAGAACATGAGCGTCAGCCTGTCTTTCATAGGCTTGTGTCCTGGCAGTGCCTTTTCCTCCTGATTAATGTAGGTCCTCTTTGGCATTTTCTTCCAAAAAAGGCCTGTTTCGTCACAATTGAACACTAGTTCAGGTTTCAGTCCTTCAGCCTCTATGTACTCCTTGAATTCATGCACATATTTTTCAACCGCTTTTTGGTCGAAACTGGCAGCCTCAACATGCCTTACCACACTGTGTATGCCACTATCGGTTCTTAAATCTCTCAAACCAACCTTTGCTGGCCTTAAATTCACAAATATCAGTACATGTACTCGTTGCAGGCAATTTCTTTACCAGATCGTCATGCAACTGCCTAGCCTTTTCACAAATAATCGACGTCATAAGACTATCTCCTGCTAATTGTTTCTCGTTTATCCACACCAATAATAACTTCTCAACCTCTTCGAGTACTGGTGATCTCATTTTTGTCAGCATATTTACCCCCTTTGCAACAACAGCGTCCTTGATTTCCTTTTTCTTGGCCACGATGGAAGCTATGGTTGTATGGGGTTTGTTATACATCCTGGCCAGTTCGGCCATACGTACGCCACTTTCATATTGTTCAATGATGTTTTTCTTAAATTCAATCGTATTTCTCACCTTCTTTACCAAAGGCTTGGCACTAGGAGCTTTCTTTGGAGCCATGGTAGCTTATTTAGTAGCTGCAAGCGGCTAGAGAAAATTATGGCCTAAGTGACTAATTTCACAGGTTTTTCCTCAACAGAATCAGTTCCAGGATATTTTAACTCTGGCAAGGAGAGTGCCAGGTGATGACTTCAAAGACATGGAGCCAGAGTACATAAATGAACTCTTAAATTTTGATGATGAACAAACTGCAGAGAAAATATATGGAGTTTAGTTCACAAACAGAAGGGAGGCAGGTAACACAAGAGGATGAAGGACTGGGCTGAACCTACAAAAATGACTCTCCAAGATAGAAATAAATGGCCATGTACTATTGGTGAAGTTGGTGATTTTTTTTTTTTTTACCAAAAGGACCCTGACACATCTAAAAGCACTGATGTGAAGTGGGATCTGGAGCAGGCAATTATACCTTACTGTTGCCTATATAAAATACTGCAAGATAAAACACAGCAGAAACACATTACAGAATACCTATGTAATTGACACGTGTTAAACTATGTATGATAATTGTACTTATGTGTACCTATACCCAGGGGTGTAGACAGGTTCTAAAGTTAGGGGGAGTGAGCACATAAAAAAAGGCACCATGACACGTACTGAATAATTTTAAATTCATTGTCCACTTTTATTTTGTTTTTAAAATCAAAACACAAGGAAGATACAGTTTTAAAGGAAGAACAGTATATAATTGTTATTTTATATTTAAAATCAAAACACAATAAAAGTTTTACAGTAAGCTCATAAATTTCAAAACATAATAAAAACATGTCATATAATTATTTTAATTTTAAACATAAAAGAAAAAATGTGAAAAATGTACGTGTTACGTTGGCTTGTCCCTTATTACTTTGATAGTAAGGTTCTCACTACATGTTCTAGTGTGGGGTAGCTTTTTACTTAATGGCCTTATCTGTCTAGGGGTAATACATTATGGCTGATCATCTTGAGTGTCTCTGATACCCTTTCACCAGCCCTCTTCACAGGTTATGTAAACTACTACTATAAAAATATAACTGTATTCTCAATAGATATGTACAGAATATACAATCACAACCTCACATTTTCAAAACAAAATCTACACACTCCATACCTGTTCTCCACATGGTGTGTTCCAACAACTTTTGTCCTTCTCTCTTCTTGACATAACTCTGGGCTAACCAGTGTTTTGACACACTTTAGTCACCCTGGGTATGGTGGCCACAACTTAAATTATAAAAACTCACCCCTGGAGCACACATGATGCCCCAAAAGATAGAAGAAGGACCCAGAGATCCTGCCAGGTTGAAGGTCAGCCACAGAGAGAGGGAGTCAGTGAGAGGGAGAGAGAGAGAGAGCCTGGCTAAGCTCCTCCCACCAAAACAAAAGACTGTTGCCAAGCACAATTCTCCAGTTACCACAATTCTACCACCCCTTAATTTTACTTTTACAAAAAGAAATACAACTTTATAAACTACTTATTTAAATTGTGTGTTTATGTGTCTATAGTATAACCTATTATATTGAGAAAAATAGGCTTGACCCAGCTGCCTCTCAGTCATAAGGTTGATCAGTCCTTCTGACATTTAGAGCAAAGTCCCCATCAATTCAATATAATTAGGTATTCCAGAGTAACTGTTACTTATAAATACATGTTGGGTCCTATAGCCCCATAACAGTACGAAGCAACTACAACAGTATCTTTTGTCTAATCATTGTTTGGAGACCAGATATTTTACTCGACATGGTGCTTGCTCCATCGTAAGACTGGTTAACACACAGTTATTGACAGCCCTAAGTTTTTGATTGATGAAAGAAGAATGTTGAAAAAATTTCCACCCCTTGCTCCAGGTAATTCACTAAATTATATAACTAGTTCCTCTGCATCACCATGTGATGTTACATATAGCAAGGATAACGAAAACTGATCAGTTCTGTTTATGTCAATTGCAGAGTCAACAATTATTTCAAAGTACATACGTACTTAGCTACCTTGATTTCAGCTATTATCTTCGATAAAACCTGGACTGATAAGGATTGTATCAGGCCATTTTGTATGTCAGGGTTGAGATGTGTTGCATTTCTGTCACTCAGTAATAAATGTTGCTCTAGTAATGTGTGATTTTTGGCAAATACCTTAATAACTTCCAAAAAATTGCCTTCATTTGTACCACAAGATCGTCCAGTGTCAGAGAGAAGGTTGTGACATCAGGGTTTGTTTTGGTTCCCCAGATGCTGGCGGCCACCAACACATCACAGGAGATTGATCAGACAGTTCAAAACACTGGGAGGTTGGTCGAATAAAGTAATGAGTCCAGAAAGTTTTTCCAAGGCTGTGCAATAATAATAAAAAAAGAGATTTGAATTTTATTGCACAAGTGAACTAAAGAGTTAAAATTTTAAGTCTTGAAAAAGTGTCACTTTGAAAAATGTGCTCAATAATAAATATTGAAAATATATTATGGGAAAATAACATTATGAGTTGTTGAAAGTAGTTAACAGTATGAGAATGCTACAACTGGGTGTAAGGCAGTATTGTTTTGGGTAGGTATTTATACTACAATGTAGTATTAATAATGTATGAACTTTGGGCATCTAGATTTGAAGTTTTAAGATTTAGGTAATTGGGAGATTTTTGGTAAAGTTAAATACTGAGTACTGAGTATTTAGTTTAGGGTGAGTAGGTGGTTTTTTTTTTTACGGGTACCAGGAGGAGAGAGAGTTAAAATGGCAGATTTACACGTACAACAGGATATTACTGCCTTAAATGTACTCCTTGATACCCTGAAGAAGAAACAACTCTATACAATGCAAGAACTCTACATGCCAGATAGAGAACATCCTCTCCAAGTTGAAAATACCACAGATTATATCATCAATACTCCTCCTTACAGGAACCAAAGAATGACTCTTCCACAGAGGGTGCGTTGCTTCATCCATAAAGATGATTACCATCGGCCAATGATCTTGAGCAACCTCCCTGCAGATGAAGATGATTGGGTAACACCAGAACCCTTCTATGTATAGTACTAAGAAAATCATCGCCCCCAATTAGGGAGATATCTTGTATAGCATTCTACTGTTAAAATTATGCTACATTTACTATGGCGGGACACCACTTTGTAAGATGCTAACATGTCAAGTAATTCTTTACGAATTGTCCAGACAATTATCGCCTTCATTGTCGTTTAAATATTAGTTGTGCAATCGCAAAAAACAAAAAGGCAATTGCAACTTGTATATTTACTACCAATTCAGAGTCATGTACTTATATATCTGTTATATCTATGTGACTGATGGGTTAGTATTATACCCCTTCAAGAATATTTTATTATTCCACATACACTTTTTAAATTGCACCAAAGTGGTTGGGCCACTTACCTTTTATATCCTACCTCTCTCCCCCCTCCCAACCTTCTCCAATATTTCTATCCTTACCCATCCTTCTTCCTTACTCATCTTACCAAAGACTCTGGTCATAAGAAGAATAAGAAGGTGGTTTTTGAGAGGAGCCTTAAATTGGTGTCCAGACCTGGTTACTTTAGAATTTACTGGTAATGAATTCCAAATTTTGGGGCCCTTTATGTGCACAGAGTTTTTACACAGCGAGATATGGACATGGGGTACATCAAAAAGAGATGTGTCTTGTGTTATGGTCGTGTGTCCTCTTAAGGTTGGTGAGAAGTTTGAGTGGAGGGTTTATGTTTGAGTGTAGTGTTTTATGTATGTAGTAGGCACATGAATAAGTATAGATGTTCTTAACAGTGAGCAGTTTTAGTCTATAAGTACATGTACAAGGTATACAGGCCTGGGTGACATCAATGACATATGTACTACTATATAGAAAGCTGCCTGTTATGCAGAGCATTTTGGGCAAATTAGGTCAGTTTTGTCCCAGGATGTGACCCACACCAGTCGACTAACACCCAGGTACCCATTTTACACTGATGGGTGAACATGGACAACACCACTATCCCATACAAAAATAAACTTACTTACCTGAGCACTCTAGTACAACCATCATATAATAAGTCTGCATCATCATCTCACAAACCAGAGCAATCCACCTCAGCCCAATGAGGCTAGACCAACCCTTTCCAGGTCTTTCAAGATCAACAACATGCACCAGCAGCTAGAATTTAAGGTAAGAATTTTTTTTAACATAACCTTTCAGGCTGCATGTACAATGTATTTTAGATATGTACATCTCACTACATCCAACTACAATATAGGTTAAAATTTTTTTATTTTTTAGAATTACATTAACTAAAAAACTTGTTTGCCTTTTTTTGATGTTTCAGCAATATAGCCAAGTTTTTCTACATGTTCTTTGGTCTTCTTAACATGATTTTTTATAACATGCTATCTTCAGGACTGTAAACCATGTACAGTGGAACCTAGGTACTCAAACTTGATTCATTTCAGAAGGCTGCTCGAGTGCCAATCTGTTTGAGTACCGAACAAATGTTTTTGACTGTTATCATTAATTTTTGTAGGTCCCATGGTGACTTATTCATACAAATATAAAAAACACCAAAAAATGCGAATTTTTTATTATTATCACACTGGCCGATTCCCACCAAGGCAGGGTGGCCCGAAAAAGAAAAACTTTCACCATCATTCACTCCATCACTGTCTTGCCAGAAGGGTGCTTTACACTACAGTTTTTAAACTGCAACATTAACACCCCTCCTTCAGAGTGCAGGCACTGTACTTCCCATCTCCAGGACTCAAGTCCGGCCTGCCGGTTTCCCTGAACCCCTTCATAAATGTTACTTTGCTCACACTCCAACAGCACGTCAAGTATTAAAAACCATTTGTCTCCATTCACTCCTATCAAACACGCTCACGCATGCCTGCTGGAAGTCCAAGCCCCTCGCACACAAAACCTCCTTTACCCCCTCCCTCCAACCTTTCCTAGGCCGACCCCTACCCCGCCTTCCTTCCACTACAGACTGATACACTCTTGAAGTCACTCTGTTTCGCTCCATTCTCTCTACATGTCCGAACCACCTCAACAACCCTTCCTCAGCCCTCTGGACAACAGTTTTGGTAATCCCGCACCTCCTCCTAACTTCCAAACTACGAATTCTCTGCATTATATTCACACCACACATTGCCCTCAGACATGACATCTCCACTGCCTCCAGCCTTCTCCTCGCTGCAACATTCATCACCCATGCTTCACACCCATATAAGAGCGTTGGTAAAACTATACTCTCATACATTCCCCTCTTTGCCTCCAAGGACAAAGTTCTTTGTCTCCACAGACTCCTAAGTGCACCACTCACCCTTTTCCCCTCATCAATTCTATGATTCACCTCATCTTTCATAGACCCATCCGCTGACACGTCCACTCCCAAATATCTGAATACATTCACCTCCTCCATACTCTCTCCCTCCAATCTGATATCCAATCTTTCATCACCTAATCTTTTTGTTATCCTCATTACCTTACTCTTTCCTGTATTCACTTTTAATTTTCTTCTTTTGCACACCCTACCAAATTCATCCACCAATCTCTGCAGCTTCTCTTCAGAATCTCCCAAGAGCACAGTGTCATCAGCAAAGAGCAACTGTGACAACTCCCACTTTATGTGTGATTCTTTATCTTTTAACTCCACGCCTCTTGCCAAGACCCTCGCATTTACTTCTCTTACAACCCCATCTATAAATATATTAAACAACCACGGTGACATCACACATCCTTGTCTAAGGCCTACTTTTACTGGGAAATAATTTCCCTCTTTCCTACATACTCTAACTTGAGCCTCACTATCCTCGTAAAAACTCTTCACTGCTTTCAGTAACCTACCTCCTACACCATACACCTGCAACATCTGCCACATTGCCCCCCTATCCACCCTGTCATACGCCTTTTCCAAATCCATAAATGCCACAAAGACCTCTTTAGCCTTATCTAAATACTGTTCACTTATATGTTTCACTGTAAACACCTGGTCCACACACCCCCTACCTTTCCTAAAGCCTCCTTGTTCATCTGCTATCCTATTCTCCGTCTTACTCTTAATTCTTTCAATAATAACTCTACCATACACTTTACCAGGTATACTCAACAGACTTATCCCCCTATAATTTTTGCACTCTCTTTTGTCCCCTTTGCCTTTATACAAAGGAACTATGCATGCTCTCTGCCAATCCCTAGGTACCTTACCCTCTTCCATACATTTATTAAATAATTGCACCAACCACTCCAAAACTATATTACAGTGGTCCCTGTTTATCGTTGTTAATCTGTTCCTGGAAGTGCGACGATTATCGAAAGACGATTTTCGAATCAATTTTCTCCATGAGAAATAATGTAAATACAATTAATCTGTTCCTGACACCCAGAAGTATTAAAACAAAATTTTTTTTACATGAAATATAGATGTAGTACATAAACAATACAATGGGACATGATGAATGAAACATTAACAGCATAACACTTACCTTTATTGGCGATTCTTCTTAGTGTATGGAAGACTGGAGGAGGAGAGAGATTGGATTAGTTACTGTTTGGAAGGGGAATCCCCTTCCATCAACACCTTAGGTACCAAGTCCTTTTCTGGGGTTACTTCTCTTCTCTGTTTCTTAATGCCACTAGGACCAGCTTAAGAGTCAACTGGAGTCCTGTCTCGCAAAAAAAGTGTCCAGAGAGCTCTGTTTCTGGCATCTCTTTAAAACTTCCCTAAAATGGGCCAAGACTTTGTCACTGTCCAAGTTGCCGATATGGCTTGCAACATCCTTCTTAGGGTGATGTTTCTCCATAAATCTTTTCATCCTACCCACATTTCAAAAATCTCCCTAATTTCTGAAGAAGGCACCTTCTTCCATCTCTCTTCCTCCTCCTCTGCAGCAAGATTCTGAGCTGCAATCTGTTGCTGTTCCTGCTGAAGCTCTTGCAGCTCCTCAGTGGTTAGCTCTTCGTTGTGGTCCTCCACCAACTCTTCCACATCCTCCAAACTCACATCCAACCCCATGGAACTCCCCAATGCCACAATAGATTTCACAACTGACATAGGCTCATCAGGGTCAGCCACAAACCCTTCAAAATCCCTCTTGTGGACACAATCTGGCCACAATTTTCTCCAAGCAGAGTTCAAAGTCCTGGTAGTCACTCCCTCCCAAGCCTTACCTATAAGGCTTATGCAATGGAGGATACTGAAGTGTTCTTTCCAAAACTCTCTTAGGGTCAAGTGAGTGTCTGAGGTCACATTAAAGCACCTTTGAAACATTGCTTTGGTGTAGAGTTTTTTAAAGTTTGAAATGACCTGCTGGTCCATGGGCTGGAGGAGAGGAGTGGTATTCGGGGGCAAGAACTTTACTGTGATGAACCCAAACTCCTCCAGAATTAGGTCATCCAAGTTTGGAGGATGAGCAGGTGCATTGTCCATTACTAGGAGGCACTTGAGATCCAATTTCTTTTCCAGGAGGTAATTCTTCACACTAGGGCCAAACACTTCATTGAACCACTCGACGAAAATTTCCCTCGTGACCCATGCCTTATTATTAGATCTCCAAAACACACACAATTTACTCTTCATAACATTGTTTTTCCTGAACACTCTGGGATTTTCAGAATGGTACACTAGTAACGGCTTCACTTTGAAATCCCCACTAGCATTAGCACAGAACATGAGTGTCAGCCTGTCTTTCATAGGCTTGTGTCCTGGCAGTCCCTTTTCCTCCTGAGTAATGTAGGTCCTCTTTGGCATTTTCTTCCAAAAGAGGCCTGTTTCGTCACAATTGAACACTTGTTCAGGTTTCAGTCCTTCAGCCTCTATGTACTCCTTGAATTCACTTACGAATTTTGTAGCTGCAATTTTGTCCGAACTGGCAGCCTCACCATGCCTTATCACACTGTGTATGCCACTACGGTTCTTAAATCTCTCAAACCAACCTTTGCTGGCCTTAAATTCACAAATATCAGTACTCGTTGCAGGCAATTTCTTTACCAGATCGTCATGCAACTGCCTAGCCTTTTCACAAATAATCGACGTCATAAGACTATCTCCTGCTAATTGTTTCTCGTTTATCCACACCAATAATAACTTCTCAATGTCTTCAAGTACTGGTGATCTCATTTTTGTCAGCATATTTACCCCCTTTTCTAGGTAGTAGGTTGGTAGACAGCAACCTCCCAGGGAGGTACTACCGTCCTGCCAAGTGAGTGTAAAACGAAAGCCTGTAATTGTTTTACATGATGGTAGGATTGCTGGTGTCCTTTTTTCTGTCTCATAAACATGCAAGATTTCAGGTATGTCTTGCTACTTCTACTTACACTTAGGTCACACTACACATACATGTACAAGCATATATATACACACCCCTCTGGGTTTTCTTCTATTTTCTTTCTAGTTCTTGTTCTTGTTTATTTCCTCTTATCTCCATGGGGAAGTGGAACAGAATTCTTCCTCCGTAAGCCATGCGTGTTGTAAGAGGCGACTAAAATGCCGGGAGCAAGGGGCTAGTAACCCCTTCTCCTGTATATATTACTAAATGTAAAAGGAGAAACTTTCGTTTTTCCTTTTGGGCCACCCTGCCTCGGTGGGATACGGCCGGTGTGTTGAAAGAAAAAAGATTTACCCCCTTTGCAACAACAGCTTCCTTGATTTCCTTTTTCTTTGCCATGATGGAAGATATGGTTGTATGGGATTTGTTATACATCCTGGCCAGTTCGGCCACACGTATGCCACTTTCATACTGTTCAATGATATTTTTCTCAAATTAAATCGTATTTCTCACCTTCTTTACCAAAGGCTTGGCACTAGGAGCTTTCTTTGGAGCCATGGTAGCTTATTTAGTACTTGCAAGCACTAAAATGAATGGAATATTATGAAATATTTTGTGTGAACAAGTGAGGGGACCGTCGCTCACTGGTAAACAATGGCACACCGGCTCAATTAGATTGAGAGGTGAATCATCTAAAGCTGAGTTATGAGTTATAGTACTGTTACTCTGTATTTTGAGCTACCAAAAAGTACACAAAAGTTCCTACAATAACTTTAATCACTAACTGTTTCTGTACCTTGAGTGACAAAAACTCAAAGGTAACATTTGAAAAAGCTTTGGAAATATTTTTCATTCTAATTTATCAATTACAGGTGAGTAGGTGAAAAAATCAGGGTTATTTGAGTGAGATTACTAGAAAAAGTACTGTATCACAATACAGAGGTAGATGACAAGATGATAAATACTGGCTAAATATAAAAAGAGCAATGTTTACAGACTAGTAACAATTGTGTAAGTGTGTAAACAGTCTCACAAAATCATAATGACACGATTGCAAGCAAACCATACCACGGATGGGGATAGAACCCACGATCAGAGAATCTCAAAACTCCAGACCACCGCGTTAGCCTATGGTGTAGAAATATACCTAGTTGGACAAATCTTATTGTGGCTAGCTGGTCCAGTGGCTAACGCGACAGTCTGGAGTTTTGAGACTCTCTGATCGCGGGTTCTATCCCCGCCCGTGGTATGGTTTGTGTAAACAGTCATTATTAACAGGAGGAAAGACAATGCTGTCACGAGGGCTTCCAGTGATGACTGAGGCCAATCAAACAACTGGGAAATTTTATAAAACCTGAATACAGTAACTATTTATTTAAAAAATATCCTCTAGGCATTCAGTTTAATAATTTTCCTTAAAATGTCTACAATATTTATATATGTACAAAATTACTGACTATACTGGTCATACAAAAAATATTTACAGAAGACAACTTGGAAATAGCCAAGAGAACCTAGAATGAGCACATATGAGCATCTGTCCTTTCAGGAGCAGGAAGGTTTATTGACAAAGTTATTACAAGGAATGTTTGAAGACAAGAACTGTAAAAAGGAAGCATTAAGTGTAAAAGATGCAGCCCTTAGGAAAAAAAATATGTAAAAATGAGACTTGTAGAGAGGAGGTGTAATGAGGAATGTACTATGATAAGTACAAGTGATGCAGTTCTTAAGCCCACAACTGTAGTTAAGTGCCGATAGGGTAGTTCCTTAGCCCACCACCACAGTTATGATAAATGCAGGTGATGTAGTTTCTCAGATCCCCACCATGGTTACCATTTCCTGAGCTCCCCATTGCAACAATAAGTACAAGTAGTGTATTTCCTAAGCCAACCACTGTGGCTATGATAAGTGTAGCTGGTGCAATTCCTGAGTCCCACCAGCTTTAGGGCCCGCTATTACATAGAAGGGCCATGTCAGTAATTATAAAAAATTGAAATGACAAAGAAACCACAGAAACAGGTGAATGCAGCAAGAAAATAAAATTATAAACCAAATTTTATGTGTACAGTGGAACCCCGAGTTTTGGCCACCCTGAGTATCGGCCATTTCGAGTTACGGCCGCTTTTTTCGGCTAAATTTTGTCATGTTTCGGCCGTTGCCCCATGTTTTGGCCGGCGTACCAGACCTGTCAACCTGCCTGCACCTGCCTCCCTGTGCAGGCACCACGAGCCAGTCTAGCTTTTTTTATCCTCAAGTGAACATTACCCTGCGCACTCATCTGAATATTTCACAAGTTCATCATTTTTAGTGCTTGTTTATTGATTGTGACTGTGAAATAAGCCACCATGGACCCAAAGAAACTTCATAGTGGCACCCCTTTGGTAAAGAAAGTGAGAAACACCATAGAAGTGAAGAAGTGAGAGTGGCGTATGTGTGGGTGAGCTTGCCAGGATGTACGGCAAAAACAAATCAACAATCACTTCTATCCTGGCGAAGAGAAAAGAACTCAAGGAAGCCTATGTTGTGAAAGGTGTTGACATGTTAACCAAAAACAGAACACAAACATTCAAAGAGGTTGAGAAGTTGCTGGTAGCGTGGATCAATAATAAACAAATAGCGGGTGACAGTGTTTCAGAGTCGATCATTTGTGAAAAGGCAAGGCAGTTACATACCAGTCTTGTAAAGAAAACACCTGGAGCCAGTGCTGATGTTAGTGAATTTAAGGCCAGCAAAGGCTGGTTTGACAGATTTAAGAAACGTAGTGGCATACACAGTGTGGTAAGGCATGGCGAGGCTGCCAGTTCTGACAAATTGGCAGCTGAAATTTTTTTTTTTCTTTTCAACAAGTCGGCCATCTCCCACTGAGGCAGGGTGACCCAAAAAAGAAAGAAAATCCCCAAAAAGAAAATACTTTCATCATCATTCAACACTTTCACCACACTCACACATTATCACTGCTTTTGCAGAGGTGCTCAGAATACAACAGTTTAGAAGCATATACGTATAAAGATACACAACATATCCCTCCAAACTGCCAATATCCCAAACCCCTCCTTTAAAGTGCAGGCATTGTACTTCCCATTTCCAGGACTCAAGTCCGACTATATGAAAATAACCGGTTTCCCTGAATCCCTTCACTAAATATTACCCTGCTCACACTCCAACAGATTGTCAGGTCCCAAGTATCATTCGTCTCCATTCACTCCTATCTAACACGCTCATGCACGCTTGCTGGAAGTCCAAGCCCCTTGCCCACAAAACCTCCTTTACCCCCTCTTTCCAACCCTTTCGAGGACGACCCCTACCCCTCCTTCCTTCCCCTACAGATTTATATGCTTTCCATGTCATTCTACTTTTATCCATTCTCTCTAAATGACCAAACCACCTCAACAACCCCTCTTCTGCCCTCTGACTAATGCTTTTATTAACTCCACACCTTCTCCTAATTTCCACACTCCGAATTTTCTGCATAATATGAAAAATATGTGCGTGAATTTAAGGGGTACGTACAGGCTGAAGAATTCAAACCCCATCAAGTGTTCAATTGTGACAAAACAGGCCTCTTTTGGAAGAAAATGCCAAAGAGGGCCTACATTACTCAAAAGGAAAAGGCACTGCCAGGACACAAGCCTATGAGAGACAGGCTTACTTTTGTTCTGTGCTAATGCTAGTTGGGATTTTAAAGTGAAGCCTTTACTGGTGCATCACTCTGAAAATCCCAGTGTGTTCAAGAAAAACAATGTCATCATAAGTAAACTGTGTCTCGTGGTAAGCTAATCATAAGGCCTGGGTCACAAGGCAAATTTTCAAAGAATGGGCCCATGAAGTGTTTGGCCCCAGTATGAAAAAATACCTCCTGGAAAATAATTTGCCACTCAAGTGCCTCTTGGTAATGGACAATGCTCCTGCTCATCCTCCAAACTTGGTAGACCTCTTGTCTACGGACTTCAGTTTTATAACAGTGAAGGTCTTCCCTCCTAACACTACTCCTCTCTTCCAGCCCATGGACCAGCAGGTCAGGTGCTTTGAAGTGACCTCGGACACTGAATTGACCCTGAGAGTTCTGGAGGAATCGTTTCAATATCTACAACTGCATAAGCCTTATAGGTAAGGCTTGGGAAGGAGTGACTTCCAGGACTTTGAACTCTGCTTGGAGACAATTGTGGCCACAATGTGCCATCCAGAGGAATTTTGAAGGGTTTGAGGCTGACCTTGACCTTGCCGACCCTCTGCCTGTTGTGGAAGGTATTGTGGCATTGGGCAGGTCCATAGGGTTCGAGGTGAGTGGCAAGGATGTGGAAGAGTTGGTGGAGGACCACAGGGAAAAGCTAACCACTGATGAACTGCAAGATCTTCAACTGGAACAGCATCAGACCACAGCTGAGGAACTTGCATTAGAGGAGGAGGAAGAGGGAGTGAAGGAGGTGCCTTCTTCAGTGATTAAGGACATGTATGCAAAGTGGAATCAGTTGCAAAGTTTTGTTGAAAAGTATCACCCTGACCAAGCTGCAACAAGCCATATCTGCAACATGTTCAGTGACAAAACCTTGTCCCACTTCAGGGAAATCTTAAAGAGATGCCAGAAACAGAGCACTCTTGACAGCTATTTTGTGTGACAGGCGTCCAGTGACTCAAGCTGGTTCTAGTGTCATTAAAAGACAAAGAAGGGAAGTAACCCCAGATAAGGACTTGTTACCTAAAGTCTTTATGGAAGGGGATTCCCCTTCCAAACAATAAGTCCTCCCTCTCTCCTCCTCCCTATCTTCCAGATGCCATCAAGACTCTTTAATAAAGGTACGTAAATGTGATTTTAAATGTTTATGCAGTGCATTACTCATTTAAGTATTTACATATGTTGTTTGGATGTTAAACTAGTTATCCTTTAAAAAATGTATTTTTTGTGAGTATTTTTATGGGTCTGGAACAGATTAATTGTATTTACATTATTTCTTACGGGAAATATTGCTTCGACTTTCGGCTGTTTGAGTTCAGTCCTAGCTCCAGGAACAGATTACAGCCAAAACTCAGGGTTCCACTGTACAATGGAACCTTGGTTTTAGTGATTGATTCATTCCAAAAAGTCTGACGAAAACCGAATTGTACGAAAACTGAAGCAATATTAATCCGTTCCAGACACCCAAAAATATTAACAAAAAATACATTTTATAGAGAATAACTATAGTTTTACATACAGAAAACAATGAGTAATAAATATAAATGACTAATGAAATGGATAAATGAACATTTAACATCTTTTACCTTTATTGAAGACTCTTGTTGGCATATGGAAGATGGCAAGGAGGGAAGAGGGAGGAGCTTGAGAGTCACTGAACTTGTGTCACACAAAAAATCTGTCCAGAGAGGTCTGTTTCTGGCATCTCTTTAAGATTTGCACTGCCACTGAACACTGATGCAGACTTCCCATACATCCTGGCGAGATCGGCGGACACGCGTACGCCACATTCGTACTTTGCTACAAGTTCTTTCTTGAATTCTATCGTGTTTCTCGCCTTCTTTATCAAAGGGCTGGCACTTGGAACTTTCTTTGGCCCCATGGTGGCTTATTTAGCAGTCGCACTCAATAAATAAGCACAAAAAACAATGGATTATTACAAAATGTTTCAGATGACTTCACTGGGTAATGCTCACTTAATGAGAAACAAAGTCAAACTGAGTCAGAACGCGTGGGATGCTTTGTGTGTGCGCAGACTGGTGGATGCATTTGGTATGATGGACCATCTTCAACTCTACAAAAACCGAGCAGATGTACAAAAACTGGGACAAAATTTTGATGAAAAAAGTCGTCGAAAACTGAATCCTACAAAAACCAGGGCATACAAAGACCGAGGTTCCACTGTATGTGGTAAAGGAAAGGTAGCCTATCTGACAATACTGAACTAGCAGCCAGTATCTGGTACTACTATGACCTAGCTAGAACCCTGGCTGAAATGACAGTTGGGGAAGTCAGGTCAGATTTATTAGTTGAAAGCAAATGATTGTAAAATCATTTAGAAAAAAACAGAATCTACATGAAAAAGAACACATAGATACAAAACATTTGCTGAAAAACTGTTATACAAATAGTCCTGTATGATGAATTTCAGCTTGGATATACCAAGTCTCAAAATAGGAATACCAACAACTACAGTATCAGAATGAAACTTAAATAACTTAAAAAAAAATATTTCATGTTAAAATATAAAGAGTATCTTGCTCATATAAAATCTATAATCTACAAAATATTCTACCTGCATGTTACATGTCTTTCACAGGACAATGTCAATATCTAAACTTTTACACAAGATACATATCTGGATAATATATTACTCTTGATAATATGATGTAGCAATAAAATTAAGTGCAAATAGTGCTCTAACAGATATATAGTTTTTCTCTTGGCACATTTCCTAATTTTTGAACTTCTGTTGGACGGAGCATCAAACTTTGACCTGAGATCACAAATTCTAATGTCTTGTTAGTAATTGTATGTGCATTTTATATTATAATTCAAATTTTTTAATTTTCAGTTGTTTTACATATGCATATTAAAATTAAAAAAAATCATAATCTGGGCTAATGTTTATTTTTTTCAACTCAAATTTTAAAATTTGTGAGCAAGATTGTGGTTTATATGATGAACATCAAGGCAAGAGTGCAAATGGAGGGAAGACATCATTTGCATTATATAATACAAAACTGAATTAAATAAAAAAAAAGGCACAATACCGTGACTGGAACGATACACAAATAACCCGCACATAGAAGAGAAGAGCTTATGGCGACGTTTCGGTCTGACTTGGACTATTTACAAAGTCACACTAACGAGAAGTAGGGCAGGAAGGGTATACAGTGGAACCTCAAATATCGACCTGCTCCCAACTCGACCAATTATGTAAGTGTATTTTTGTAAGTTTACTAAATTTAAAAAGAAAAACTTTCATTTTTCTTTTTGGGCCATCCTGCCTTAGTGGGATACGGCAGGCTTGTTGGAAAAAAAAAAAAAATTGTAAGTGCTTTTATAAGTGTATTTTTGAGGGTCTGAAATGAACTAATCTAATTTACATTATTCCTGATGGGAATAAATTCGTTTGGTAACGGCACTTGAACAGCCATCTGGAATGAAGAAAGTTCGATATTTGAGGTTCCACTGTATATAGGCAGGAAGCAGCAGCAGCAGCAGCAGCAGCAGCAGCAGCAGCAGCAGCAGCAGCAGCAGCAGCAGCAGCAGCAGCAGCAGCAGCAGCAGCAGCAGCAGCAGCGGCGGCGGCAGCGGCGGCAGCGGCGGCGGCGGCGGCAGCAGCGGCGGCGGCGGCAGCAGCCGCCGCAGCTGGGGCGGCGGCGGCGGCGGCGGCGGCGGCGGCGGCGGCGGCGGCGGCGGCGGCGGCGGCGGCGGCGGCGGCGGCGGCGGCGGCGGCGGCGGCGGCGGCGGCGGCGGCGGCGGCGGCGGCGGCGGCGGCGGCGGCGGCGGCGGCGGCGGCGGCGGCGGCGGCGGCGGCGGCGGCGGCGGCGGCGGAGAGGGCGGCGGCGGCGGCAGCGGCGGCGGCGGCGGAGGCGGCGGAGGCGGCGGCGGCTGCAGCAGCAGCATCGGCAGCAGCAGCGGCAGCAACAGCGACAGCAGCAGCGGCACCAGCAGCGGCACCAGCAGGAACGGCACCAGCAGCGGCACCAGCAGCAGCAGCAGCAGCAGCAGCAGTAGTAGTGGCAGTAGTAGTAGTAGTGGCGGTGGCAGTGGTAGTAGTAGTAGAGGTGGAAGTAGTAGTAGGGAAGTAAGGAGGAGGAGGAGCCAGTCAAATACTAAGAAAGGGGAGCACTGCAAGGGAGCTAGGTGCCCACAGAGGGTAAGAGCAAGAATACAGAGGTGGGGAAATAATAAAAAATAAATAATGAAGGAACAAAAACACAAGGCAGAAGAAAGACAACCCAGAGGAGAAAAAGGAAAGAGAAGAAAGGAAAAAGGAAAGAGAAGAAAGGAAAAAGGAAAGAGTGACTTTGTAAATAGTCCAAGTCGGACCAAAACATCGTCGAAAGCTCCTCTCTTCTATGTGCGGGTTATTTGTGTATAAAACTGAATTAATACAGTATACCATACACTGATTTGTGGTTACAGTACTTAAAAAACTAACATTATTCTCATTTAACAAAATTTTTTAATGCCTACAAAATTCTCATGTATGGGTTGAAACTTCCCTCCAGCAAGACCTTGATGATACTGTGCTAATATATAAAAATTTTTTATGTACATACACTTTTTGGTTACTTGGTACCAACCCCTTTATAAAGGTAGACATAAAATTTCTTGTAACTCCAATAAGATGCACTATGAAGAGGTTGGAGTTGAATCAGTTACTGGGGGTAGTATCTGGCCTCCAGGGCAGGGTTGTCAATGCCATACTTGGTTTGCTCCATGTCAAAAGCAGATTGAGAGGCCAGCAGTTCCCTGCGAGCCTCAGGACAACCAGGTCCCCAGTTTTTCGCTGGCTTGAAAACATCACTTATTTTCTGCAAAGATTACTAGATGTTATCACTGACAAATTAAAAGCAAAATGATATAAATAATGTTAAAAATTTCACTGATAAAAATATAATTTAAAAGTAAAAGGAGAAGAAAACGTATAAGCATCAATGCTACAGAAGACCAATTTCAAAATTCTCTAACATTTTCCTGACATATTTAAAGTACATATGGAAGACTCGAGTGGTCAATTTTCAAATATTGTTATAAAATTCATAAACTCAAATTAAAGTGGACATAAGAATTTACATTATTATTTCACAAATGTTATTCTGTGATCATTAACTTATGTTGCATAACAGCATATAGTGCCAATACTTCTAAGAATTATAAAAAAAAACACTAAAAAATTGTATGAACATAAAGAACTGCTGCATCATCAACTACCTATGATTCATAAGATTAGTGAAGATCTGTAATTATCTCAATTACAGAACCTGCAGCATAGTAAAAAATCAACAGAAAAAATACAATTACAGAAGAATACAATCATGGGCCGCATAGTGATGTAACGATGGACTGCACATACAACGGTGGTGTAAACAAACCTACTGTGCTGCCAGTCATATAAAAGTAGAACAAGTACAATTATAAACAGTACAGTACATACTACAGTGGAAACCCCAGATTTCACACACATCGGATATTGGATGTTTCAGATTTAGAACACTTTTTTGGGTGAAATCTTGCTCTGCATTTTGTACCTCGTCCCAGGAATTGTACGTATCAGACGCGTCCCATTCATCCGAAACATTTCGCAATTTTTGTGCTTTTTTAATTATTGCGACTGTGAAATAAGCCACCATGGGCCCAAAGAAAGTTCCTAGTGCCAGCCCTTTGGTAAAGAAGGCAAGAAACACGATAAAATTCAAGAAAGAGATTGTAGAAAAATACGAAAGATGGCAGTATTTTGAAGGGTTTGAGGCTGACCCTGTCAACTGTATGCCTGTTGTCGAATGTATTGTTTCTTTGGGGAAGTCCATGGAGTTGGATGTGAGTGGCCAGGATGTGGAAGAGTTGGTGGGGGACCACAAGGAAGAGCTAACCACTGAAGAGCCACAAGACCTTCAACTGGAACAGCAACAGACTACAGCTGTGGAAATTGCTTCAGAGGAGGAGGAAGACAGAGAAGAGAAGGTGCCTTCTTCAGTGATTAAGGACATTTGTGCAAAGTGGAATGAGTTGCAAATTTTGTTGAAAAATATCACCCTGACCAAGCTGATACAAGCCATATCTGCAGCATGTTCAGTGACAATACCTTGCCCTATTTTAGGCAAATCTTAAAGATACACCAGAAACAGAGCTGTCTGGACAGATTTTTAGTGCAACAGGGGTCCAGTGCCAATAAAAGACAAAGAAGGAAAGTACGTGTAACCCCAGAGGGGGCTTTGATACAGGAAGTCCTTATGGAGGGAGATTTCCCTTCCAAACAATAACCTTAACTCTCTCTCCCCTCCTGCCTTCTTCAATACACCAACAAGAGTCTTCAACAAAGGTAAGTAATGTTCATTTGTCATTAAAATTATTGCTTTATATTTATTTCTCATTGTTTTCTGTATGTAAAACTATTGTTATTCTTTAAAAAATTAATTTTTTGTAAATATTTTTGGGTGTCTGGAACGGATTAATTGGATTTACATTGTTTCTTATGGGAAATATTCCTTCTGTTTTCGTACGTTTCGGATTTAGAATAACCTTCTGGAACGGATTAAGTACGAAATCCGGGGTTCCACTTTTATTTATTTATTTTAATTTATTAACAATTTGAGCACACATACAGAGGTACAAAAAAATACAGATAAGAGCAGCATGCCAAAGCCACTTATACTATGCATAGCATTACGGGCTGGCTTAAAATTAACTTAAGATTAACTAAGCAATGATGAAATCAGTGATAAAACATTAATGTAAACAGATTACTATAAAGCACAAGTGAGTATTACAAAGACAGGTCATATGGTTGCATGCATTGTTGTACATTCAGTCGTATGGAGTATTCTGTTAGGTAGTGTATTTAAAAAATAATAAAGTTAGATTGGGTTTTAGGTTTAACATTTATGTGATATAATTGTGAGAAACATTTAAGATATACAATTTATAAGGTTCAGTTATTCAGTATTTATTTGGTTTTGGGTGAGTAAGTGATCTTTGAGAAGAGACTTGAATTTATAAACAGGTAGTGTTTCTTTTATATTTACAGGTAATGAATTCCAGATTTTAGGGCCTTTTATGTGCATTGAGTTTTTGCATAGTGTGAGATGGACACGAGGAACATCAAAGAGTGATCTGTGCCTTGTGTTATGGTCATGTGTTCTGTTGAGGTTGGCAAGGAGATGTTTGAGGGGAGGGTTAATATCAGAGTTAAGTGTTCTATGTATGTAATAGGTGCAGTAATAAGTATGGATGTTTTGTATGGTGAGTAGGTTTAGTGTATTGAATATTGGTGGAGTGTGCTGCCTGTAGTGAGAATTTGTTATCATTCTAACTGCAGCCTTTTGTTGGGTAATTAGTGGTCTGAGATGGTTAATTGTTGTTGAGCCCCATGCACAAATTCCATAGGTGAGATAGGGGTAAATAAGAGAGTGATATAGGGCCAGGAGGGCTGACTGTGGAGCATAGTACCGTATCTTCGATAGTATGCCTACAGTCTTGGAAATTTTCTTAGAAATTTGTTGTATATGTGTATGAAATTTGAGTCTATTATCAAGGTGGATTCCTAAGAATTTTCCCTCTGTTAGCTTTGTGATAGGTGATCCGTTTATCATTATGTTAAGAGGGACATCTGTAGCTCTGTTACCAAACTGAATGAAGTAGGTTTTGTCAATGTTTAGTGTAAGTTTGTTAGTCCTCATCCAGGTAGATATTTTCTGTAATTCGGTATTTACAGTATTGGCTAGCGTGACTGGGCTCGGGTGGGAGAAGACGTATGTAGTGTCATCTGCAAATAGTGTGGGTTTGAGTAATTGCGAAGCATTTGGTAGGTCATTTATGTATAGGAGAAAGAGAAGAGGGCCAAGGACACTTCCCTGTGGGACACCAACTGTAATTGGTTGTGCAGAAGAGTTTGCCCCATTTGCGTACACATATTGGCTTCTGTTGCTGAGGTATGACTTGAGGTAGTTGAGGGAGTGCCCTCTTATACCATAGTGTGACAATTTTACGTGGAGCAAGTCATGGTCAACTGTATCAAAAGCTTTACGTAAGTCAATGAAGATCCCCAGTGGGACTTCTTTTTTCTCTATTGCAGTGTATATATGTTCTAGCATGTGTATAATAGCATCATTAGTATTTTTATTAGGCCTGAATCCAAATTGGCAGGGGTTGAGTATGTTTTGGGAGATAAGGTAGGAGTAGATTCGTTTATGAATTAATTTTTCGAAGATTTTTGAGAGAGGGTGTAAGTTGGATATTGGCCTATAGTTATTCAACTCTGTTTGGTCTCCTCCTTTGTGGATCGGGGTGACCCTTGCTATTTTGAGTACTGTAGGGAAGGTGGAGGATTCAATGGATTTGTTAAAGAGTGTTGCAATGATTGGTGATAGCACTTGTGACACTTTTTTGTATATAAAGGGTGGTAAGGTATTTAAATCTCCTGCCTTGTTTTTTAGTGCGTTGATAATAAGGGAGACTTCGTATGGGTTAGTCGGAGCTAGGAACAGTGTGTTCGGGTAGTTGCCGGTGAGGTAGTCATTTGGTGGGGTATCTGAGCTTGGGATTTTATTGGCAAGGTTTTGTCCTATAGTGGAGAAGAAATCATTGAGTCTGTTTGCTGTTTCTGTTGGTGGGAGTTGGGGTTCATCTGATTTTGCTAATTTTATTTCGCTATTTCGTGATATCTTTTTTGTTCCCAGAATTTCTGATAGGGTTTTCCAGGTCTTTTTTATATCACCTCGTAAGTTGGATAATCTGTTCTCATAATACAATTTTTTTGCCCTTCTTATCAGGCTGGTTAGGATTGACGAGTAACGTTTTGTTTGGTCTCTGGTTATGTGACCCATTCTGTACTGTTTTTCATATTGGTGTTTTGTATTTATGGATTTGAGAATGCTGGGTGTTAGCCAGGGACTGTTCAGTCTCTTAGCTGTCATCTGTTTAGTTTTTTTAGGGCAGTGCTTGTTATAGAGGTATTGGGTCTTTTTTAGAAAATTATTAATACATTCGTCAATATCTGTATAGATTTCTAGCTCAGTGTGCCAGTCAATGTTTGCTACTGCTGTTGTGAAGTTATTAATGGCTGCCTCATTGTGAAGTCTGAAGGTGACTTTAGTAGTGTCTTGGGGTAGTTTACCAAGAGTTGTTATGAGGAAAGTAGGGTAGTGGTCTGTGGTATTATCTGTAATTATGCCTGATTTTAAAGGGGATATGGTGTTGGTCCAGATGTGGTCAAGTAGGGAAACACTAGTCTCTGTAACTCTTGTAGGTTTTGTTACTGTTGGTAGCAACATACAGTTACTCATTGTGTTTGTGAATTCAGTAACGTGTGGGTCCTGGTCTTGCAGGAGATTTATATTGAAGTCACCTGAGAGTAGTAAGTGATCTTTGTTCATGCGTGCATCAGTTATCATACTTCCTAGGTTTTGACTAAATTGGCTAATGTTTGACTGTGGAACTCTGTAGATGTTTATCAATGTGAGAGGTTTTTGTAGGTATTTGGATTTGAATTTGGCTATTATATATTCCCCATGTTCATCCCTTGTGCAAGTATTAGTGATACATTCTAGTTGGTCTGAGTAGTATATGGCTGTGCCACCCCCTTGTTGGTCTGGCCTACAGTTGTGTATGGCTGTGTAACCAGGAATGGCATAGACATCTGTACTATCAGGCTTTAGCCAGGTTTCAGTTAGTGTAATGATGGACATATTGGCATGTAAGGAATTTAGTAATGCTATGAGGTCATCATAATGCTTGCTTAAAGATCTGATATTGTAGTTAAAGATAGTTATGTTGTTGTTGGCACTGAGAAGTGCCTTTGATTGTTCTGCAGTGTAGTAATTACAGTAACTGTTTGATTCATTTAAGTCATTAAATAAGAGGTTGGTATCAGGATCAATGCTTGTAATCATAAGATTTGTAGTGAATCTATAGTTAGAATTAAGTATAAAACAAAGTAAATAGTCTTAAGCTAAAAAATAGCACCTGAATTATTTAACAAATGTAAAATAATGAGTTAAGGTAGTTTTTTTTTTTTTTTTTTTTGAAGCTAAAATAAAGGAGACAATATAAAAGGGACTAATACAAATAAAGTGATGATCAAATAATGGAGCTTGGGAATATGATAGTAGGTAGTACTATAAAGTACTTTAAAGTTAGAATTATAGTATAAAATTATAATATAAAAGGGACTAATATAAGTTGTGGTGAACAATAAAGTGGTAATCAAATAAATGAGCTTTGGAATATAATGGCAAAATTGTGAACTTATTCTACTTTAGCACCTGAGAATAGTACCTTGATTATTTTAACAATTGTGAATATATAAACTAGGGTAGTTATATAAAGCTAAAATAAAGGAGAAAATATATAAGGGACTAAAATTAAGTAATGGTAAACAAAGTTAAATGGACAGATGGTCACTATGAAATAATATTGGTTTAGGAGTAAGATCTGATTTGTAATATTAAATAAATTGAGCAGTTTATTGCACAATAAAAAGTAAAAAAAAATGAGGTAGTTGGTACTAGCTAGCAGAAGATAGTTTTGGTACTTGCAAAAAAGTAATTGGAATATACACTAATTGCATACACAATGAAAAGTGACTAAAAAACAAGTAGTGATAAACAAAATTAAATGGACAGGTAAGAATAATGAATATTATTAATTTGGAGTAAGATTTGACTTGTAATTTAAAATTATGAGCAATTAATAGCAGTAAGAAAGAAGTATAGAGTATTGGAGGTAGTTGGCATTAGCTAGTGATGAAAAATAATAAAAATAATAATGCACAATATAATAGTAACGTACACTATATGCACCACACGTATATATGTATTAAGGGCACTTATCTAATCTGTTACAGAAATGTCAGCTTTTCTAAGGAAGGTAGAGAAATCATGTTTGTTTGAGATGGTATATTGTTGTCCTGTTGATGTTTTCCTTACTAGTATTTTCCCATCTCGCGTGAAACACTGATGTATTTTGTTTTCCTGTTTAAGTTTTCTCAGCCTGAACAGAAGGTTTTGACGTTTTTTTGTTAGACACTCATTTATGTACACTCCATTTTTCATTGTAATTGCTGATTTAATTAGGTCCTTTCTTTTATCGTATGAATGAAGTCGGATCATTATACTGTGTTTACTTCCTGGTTTTCCTAGCAAACGTGTTTCTTTGATTTCATTGTTTTGCACGATGACTTGTACGTGGTTCTGTATTATCCTGATAGCAGTTTCTTTGCACTGTGCTTGTGTTATGTCACTAGGAATGTGTGGACTGTTTATTATAACTGCATCAGACAACTTATCTTGTTCAGTTTTGTCGTCTTGGAAATCAAGGTATTCATTTAGTCGAGTGTGCATGTTCTGATTCCAGTCCTTGATTGCTTCTTCAACCTTCATATTTATTGTTGTTATTTGCTCAGTGTGACTGGCTATAGCTGCTTTTAGAGTATTTTCTGTGTCAACACTTCCCGATGTAATCTTCTCTTCAAGGTTTTGGATCTTGTTCTCGAGGTTGGTTATCTTGGATTCTCGTCGCTTGAGTGTTGCTTTGATATCTTTGATTTCATTTTCTAGAGCAACGATGTAGTCCTTGATATTGTCAGGAATAATCATACCTGAGTTATCATGGGTGATTGCATTCCTCTACTTTCAATCTCTTTGAGAAAAGAAGCATCCCCAGCAATTTCTTAAAATAATTAGAGGCCATAATTTTACTTTGTGCCATTTTTCCAGGATGAAAGGCACTAAAGTATCTTGATAGGGGAAGGCATACTTGAGGGGTTATCTTTGCAACAGCTTTGCTGTCATACCATGGAGAAAATCCCAGCACTTGAAGTCCATCAGTTGTGCTGGGGATTTCTTGTCTTCTTCTAATCTGTCAACTCTAACTTTTACAGTAAAACTTACATCAATGTCTATGTTGAAAAGTTTTCACTGTACTGCTGTCTGCTTCATCCAAGAACTTTGATGAATTTTGTCATCAGGGTTTTGATAATTTCTCATATTTTGTCCCATAAAAAAATCCATGGGCTTATAAATTTGGTGTGTTTGCATCTATCCTTTTAGGAGCTTGACTGGTGTTGTAGAGAGCTGCAACTTAGCAATAAGCAGAGGATCTTGTATACTTTTCTGCATGACTGAGAAGCTCTAGATTTTAGGCACTTTTGGGTCCTTTATGTCTTGGAAACATACTTCTCTGTGTGGGGCCACATTTTCATTGCCTTCTCTGCTATAGGCCCCTCATCCTACCACCATGCAGGGCAGACCCTTGGAAGAACCCATTATGGTTTGAAAATCTTTTCTTGCAGGCGAGTCATGATAAGTATAATAGAATCCTAAGAATGGCATCTATATTCCAGCCAGTAACCTGAGCTCCAGTCCTGAGGCTACTATGCACATGGAAACTGCAGGGCCTAATATTTAGTAGGCTCGCCATGTTGTCTGTGTTCCTCTTCTAAGTAAAGTGCTCACAAAATTTCAAATTAGTTGAGGGCCCATCCACTGACACTAGAAGCATGTCAACTACACTGAGCAAGGAAAGCCCCTCAAGGAACTTGTCCAAAAGATCAACAGCACTAGCATACCCCAAGAGCTCTGACTTCAGGTAGCAAGTGATTACATGGTTTTTCTGATCATCCCAAAAACATGAGTAGATTCATTTGTTCTTGCTGGAGCACTGAGTTGAAGGACTCGTCAAAGGAAACCGTAAAGAAACATCTATGCTTGGAGAATTCATCAAAGATGAATGTTACAAAGTCACATTTGACAGTGTATGCACATTTAATTAATTCTCCCACATGAAGACTACCGAGTTATTAACCCTTTGAGGGTCAACAGGCCCTCTCCGAGACTCGTTCTCAGGGTCGGCCAAATTTAAAAAAAAAAATAATTTTCTCTTATGAAAAGATAGAGAATCTTTTCCGGATCATAATGACACCAAAAGCTTGAAATTTGATGGAAAACTTACGGAATTATGCTCTTGCGAAGTTAGTGGTCTCGGCGATGTTTACGCATCGGCGATTTTGCCCACTTTGAGCCCCATTTTTGGCCAATTCCACTGTACTAGTCGACAAAAAACATAAATATTTCGCTAGAACTCCATTTTTTCTATCGAATGAGTGCAAGAAACCACCCATTTATCAATTTCAACTATCCAGTACAGTGGTCAGAATTTAGCAATTTTGCCAATTTCACACAAATTTCAAAAGATGCCAATTTCCGAATAGGGTCCAGAATAAACAAGAAAGACATTCCTGGCACTAAAATGACATTTCCTCTGTTCATTAGTCACGTCTCAAGGCCCCTCTTACATTCTTTTGCTTTCCACTTTGAATTTTTATTCTCACAAAAAATAGAAGATTTACTGTTATGCAGACTACTGCATTAGTGTAAAAAATGGTATAAATAATATTGGTGCACTTGCAAAAGAATATGAGACTCACCAGTTGACGTGTATTGGACGCTTGGCATGATTTGTTTACTTTTGAACTTTGGTAAAAATCGAACATTTCTGCTACTTTGAGCTCAATTTCAAGGTACTTTTCATTGTAAAACTAGTCAAAATCATCTCAATTTCTGTAATATGTCTTCCATTCTATAAATTGAGACCAAGAAAACTAGAATATAACAATAAATACCATACGAAAATACAGTGCAAAGTCGCTGTTTTATTCCAAAAAAAGGTCAAATTTTTTTTTCTCATTATGCACTGTGTGCTGCAGGATTTTTTTTATACTGTGCACACTGACCACATAGACCCATTCTTTCATATGTAGAACTACCAGGGGGTGCTAGAATTTAGGCATACTAGTACGTCAAAAACCCTGGGTCGTAAGCCGTACTAGTACGGCCGAAACCCTCAAAGGGTTAACATTAAAATGGTATAAAATACCGACAGATTGTTAGGTAAGACACATATGCAACTTTTCTGTACTCGACTGAAGAAGCCTACTGTGTAGGCGAAACGTTTCGAAATAAAGATACCTAACTGTTGCATATGTGTCTTACCTAACACACCCTCAAAGGGTTAATGAGTCTGGGAACATCCTCTGAAATACTTGTCACCTGATTAGCAAGAGAAGCCAGAATAGTGGTTCATAACAGTTTTTGCAGCCCAGATAATTTCTGCCTCAAAAACTTTAACAAAACTTTATTAACAAAAGACTTCATGTCAGCATGGGTTTCTGTATGGGAGATAGAGACAGACATTGATATACTGGCAGGTACATGCTGATTCTCTGCTGAAGGTGGAGGAGGAACTACTAGCTCTCCTTCATCAGAACTATTACTCTCTGAACTTAAAGTTGAAGCCTGGCAAAGTGGTACAGATTTCATGAGTTTCTGGATGGACTCTTATTCTTGATTAATCTTCAGTCAGCACTACCTTCTTCTTATGCTTAACTTCCTCAGCATGGGGCTTGAAGGCTCCATTTACCTTGTTGCCAGGTTCAGAGTTTTTACTACACAGAAAATATCTTGCTCTCTTCATGTCAGACTCATGTTTAGCTAGCCAATGTGAAAAGTCAGGATCCTTCAACCAGTCTACATTACAGGTTGTTTGTCTACTCATGGGTAAGCCTGCTGCCACCACCGTCAGGTCTACATTACAAGTTAGTTCTATAGGGCTTCTTTAGGCTTTTTGCCTGGCATGCACATCATCAACAACAGGCAAAATAAAAAGGACTGTTTCAGAGAAAAACAGCATTAGTCTACTAAAATAATGCTTTAGTCATCCTGATGCCCCAGGAGGATGGAAAAGGATGGGAATTCTGACAAGAAACATTTTAGGAAGAATCTTAAATCACCCAATTACCAATTATACATTTGGTTGTTTATTTCAAACTGAAAAAGTGGCAGTGATTAGTCAGTTTTCTCCAACTAAACTCAATTGTTTTCCCTGACAAATTTCAGAATTTGCAAATTCTATGAATGACAAATTTGCAAATTCTATGAATGACAAATTTGCAAATTCCCTGACCTTGAAAAATGAGCCATTCTCTCTGACTTTTTCCTGATGCATGGCAACTATGAAAAGAATGAGAGTCATAGATACTGAGAAAGAATGACCAACAGAAAAAGTACATGGAAGCACAAAGGAAACAAATAAAAGAAGACCTTTTACATATCTTTACCCTAACTGGTCTGCCAGTGTGGTCTTAATGACCTTTTGGACCCCAGGCCTAAGCTGGCCTACTGGTATAGTTTTGAAAACTTGTGATGAATGTAGCATATAGATGGCCTGTTAGTATTATGTGGATCTTGATCTATAGCTGGCCTGCCAGCGAAGTCTCTGACAACCTGTGTGGACAAAATAAATAACAAAAAAGGCACAATACCGTGACTGGAACGATACACAAATATGTGTGATGAGTGGTTTGAAGAGCCGACAAGTTGAAGATTGAGACACTTATGCAGTATATGGGAATCTTCATTCAGGAAACGTTTCGCCACACAGTGGCTTCATCAGTCCAATACAAAGAGGAAGGCGTAAGGAGAGGAGGAGTATGAGGTAATCAGTCCCTCAGCCTGGAGGATACACAAATAACCCGCACATAAAAGAGAGAAGCTTACGACGACGTTTCGGTCCGACTTGGACCATTGACAAAGTCACACTAACCAGAGGTGGAGCAGGACGGCTATATATAGGCAGGACGAGGTGGTGGTAGTAGTAGTAGTAGTACAAGAATTGTATATAATACCGACAAGATGAAATTAAGACACATGCACAACACCCGGGCATCCCCATCGTAGACGTTTCGCCATCCAGCCAGCCACTGGATGGCGAAACGTCCACAACAAAGACAACCAGACGCCGCACATGTGTCTTAATTTCATCAGTAGTTGTAGTAGTAGTAGAAGAAGAAGAGGTAGTAGTAGTGGTAGTGGTAGAAGTGGGAAATAAGGAGGACGAGCCAGTCAAATACAAAGGAAGGGGAGCACTGCAAGAGAGCTAGATGCCCACAGAGGGAGAGCAAGCGCACAGAGGTGCGTGAAAGGGGAAGTGGTGAAATAAATGAAGAAGGAACAGAAACACGAGACAGGAGAGAGAAAGACAACCCAGAGGAGAAAAGGAAAGAGGAAAGGGGAAGAGGGAGAAGAAGAAAAAGAAAAAGAAAAAATGAGGATTCAGGTTAAGTCACGGGTGTTCTGAAGTTTGGAGCATTTTACAATGTAGTGGGAGAGGAAGGCATCTACAGAGACGAAGCCAGGGCTAAGGTTCATACAAGGAAAGTTGTGTATTAGAGAGGATTCAACTAGACGGCGACTGTTCGAGTTGGAAGTAGGGAAGACAGTTTTAGCAGAAGACCAGTCAATAGGATGGCTATGATCTCTGACGTGACAGAAAAGAGCATTGTTAGTGTCGGCAAGCCTAACACTATTTTTGTGCTCCCTAAGTCTGTCAGAAAGAGATCGACCAGTTTCTCCGAAGTATTGAAGAGGACAGGAGGAGCAAGAAATAGAGTAGACACCAGGAACATCTGTAGAGGGAGGAGAGGTATGAACGAGATTAGTGCGAAGAGTGTTAGTCTGGCGGAAGGTAAGCTTGATGTCTAAGGGACGGAGAGAATTGTTGAGATTAGAAAGACCGGAAATGTAGGGAAGGCAGAGGATAGAAGAGTTCCCATGAGTAGAGAGTTTGGGAGAGAAGAAATTGCGTTTAGCACGTGAGAGGGCAGAGTCTATGAAATGGGAAGGGTAGCCAAGACGGGAGAACGAATTATGAAGAGTGGAAATTTCTGCTGGAAGGAACTGAGGATCACAGATGCGGAGGGCACGGAGAAAGAGGGAGATAAGAACACTTTTCTTGACAGGGGAAGCATGATAGGAAAAGTAGTGAATGTACATGCCACTGTGCATAGGTTTACGGTAAACGGAAAAGGAAAAACCTGTATCTGAGCGGTGGACATGGACATCAAGGAAAGGAAGCAAGGAATTAGATTCCCATTCAGCTTTAAACTTAATGGAAGGGGCAAGATTATTAAGAGCTTCAAGAAAAGGTTGGAAGAGACTGGAGTCATGAGGCCACAGAGCAAAGATGTCATCCACATAGCGGAGCCAGAGTGAAGGTTGCACATCGAGGGTAGGAAGAAGAACAGTCTCGAAGTATTCCATGTAAAGATTAGCAAGGACAGGAGAGAGAGGAGAGCCCATAGCGACACCGAAGGTTTGAGAATAATATTTCCCTTGGAAGGAAAAGGAGTTAGAGTCCACACAGAGGCGGATCAGATCAAGAAAGACATCAGTGGGGATAGGGAGATGAAGAAACCCTTCATGGGCCTTCTCTCTAAGGAAATCAAGGACATCATCAAGAGGGACATTGGTGAAGAGGGACTCAACGTCAAGACTAAGCATCTTACAGGTTGGGAGAGAGCGAACCCGTTCAATGAAGTCTTGAGAGTGACGGAGGTGGGCAGGAGAAAAAGTACCAAGAAAGGGAGTGAGGGTTTTGGCCAGCCAAGAAGCAAGAGAATAAGAGACAGAACCTCTAGAGGATATGATAGGACGAAGAGGAATATCAGGTTTATGAGTTTTGGGAAGGCCATAGAAATAGGGAAGAGAGGGACAGATGACACGAAACCGTTGAACAAGGTCAAAGTCAGGAGGACAGAGGTCGGAGAGAGTCCTTAGTTTTTTGTTGAAAGTTCTCTTGATGCGATCAAGAGGGTTGGAAACGAGAGGAGTGTAGGTGCGTGAGTCAGAGAGCAAGACATCAGCTTTACGGAGGTAATCCTCGCGATCAAGGATAACTACCGAATTACCTTTGTCAGAAGATAGTATGACAATGTTAGTGTTGGATTTAAGAGAAGAAAGGGCAAGTTGGTAACGGCGTGGAAGGTGGTGATTCTTAGAAAACAGACTAACAAGAGCAGGAAGGAGAGCACCACGAAAAGTGGACAAGTCAGGAAGATTACGGAAGCGAGATTGACGAAAGGAATCAAAAGAGCTAATCGAGGAGTAGGGAAGTGCGCTAGGAGTAGACGTTTCGCCATCCAGTGGCTGGCTGGATGGCGAAACGTCTACGATGGGGATGCCCGGGTGTTGTGCATGTGTCTTAATTTCATCTTGTTGGTATTATATACCATTCTTGTACTACTACTACTACCACCACCTCTTCTTGCCTATATATAGCCGTCCTGCTCCACGTCTGGTTAGTGTGACTTTGTAAATGGTCCAAGTCGGACCGAAACGTCGTCGTAAGCTTCTCTCTTTTGTGTGCGGGTTGTTTGTGATGTATGGAAGAGGGTAAGGTACCTAGGGACTGGCAGAGAGCATGCATAGTTCCTTTGTATAAAGGCAAAAGAGACAAAAGAGAGTGCAAAAATTATAGGGGAATAAGTCTGTTGTGTTCTAGGTAGTAGGTTGGTAGACAGCAACCGCCCAGGGAGGTACTACCGTCCTGCCAAGTGAGTGTAAAACGGAAGCCTGTAATTGTTTTACATGATGGTAGGATTGCTGGTGTCCTTTTTTCTGTCTCATGAACATGCAAAATTTCAGGTACGTCTTGCTACTTCTACTTACACTCAGGTCACACTACACATACATGTACAAGCGTATATATACATACCCCTCTGGGTTTTCTTCTATTTTCTTTCTAGTTCTTGTTCTTGTTTATTTCCTCTTATCTCCATGGGGAAGTGGAACAGAATTCTTCCTCCGTAGGTCATGCGTGTTGTAAGAGGCAACTAAAATGCCGGGAGCAAGGGGCTAGTAACCCCTTCTCCTGTATATATTACTAAATTTGAAAGGAGAAACTTTGTTTTTTTCTTTTGGGCCACCCCGCCTCGGTGGGATACGGCCGGTGTGTTGAAAATAAGAAAACATGCAAGATTTCAAGTACGTCTTGCTACTTCTACTTACACTCAGGTCACACTACACATACATGTACAAACATATATATATACACACCCCCATCTGGGTTTTTTTCTATTTTCTTTCTAGTTCTTGTTCTTGTTTATTTCCACTTACCTCCATGGGGAAGTGGAACAGAATTCTTCCTCCGTAAGCCATGCGTGTTGTAAGAGGCGACTAAAATGCCGGGAGCAAGGGGCTAGTAACCCCTTCTCCTGTATATATTACTAAATGTAAAAGGAGAAACTTTCGTTTTTCCTTTTAGGCCACCCTGCCTCGGTGGGATACGGCCGGTGTGTTGAAAGAAGAAGAAAGAAGTCTGTTGAGTATACCTGGTGAAGTGTATGGTAGAGTTATTACTGAAAGAATTAAGAGAAAGACGGAAAGTAGGATAGCAGATGAACAAGGAGGTTTTAGGAAAGGTAGGGGGTGTGTAGACCAAGTGTTTACAGTGAAACATATAGGTGAACAGTATTTAGATAAGGGTAATGAGGTTTTTGTGGCATTTATGGATTTGAAAAAGGCATATGACAGGATGGAGAGGGGGACAATGTGGCAGATGTTGCAGGTGTATGGTATAGGAGGAAGTTTACTGAAAGCAATGAAGAGTTTTTATGAGGATAGTGAGGTTCAGTTTAGAGTATGTAGGAGAGAGGGAGATTATTTCCCAGTGAAAATAGGCCTTAGACAAGGATGTGTAATGCCACCGTGGTTATTCAATGTATTTATAGATGGGGTTGTAAGAGAAGGAATGCTCGGGTGTTGGCAAGAGGAGGGGTTAAAAGATAAAGAATTTAACACAAAGTCTGAGTTGTCACAGTTGCTCTTTGCTGATGACACTGTGCTTTTGGGAGATTCTGAAGAGAAGTTGCAGAGGTTGGTGGATGAGTTTGATAGGGTATGTAAAAGAAGAAAATTAAAAGGGAATATAGGAAAGAGTATGGTGGTGAGCATAGCAAAAAGATTAGGTGACGAAAGATTGGATATCAGATTGGAGGGAGAGAGTATGGAGGAGGTGAATGTATTCAGATATTTAGGAGTGGATGTGTCAGCAGATGGGTCTATGAAGGATGAGGTGAATCATAGAATTGATGAGGGGAAAAGGGTGAGTGGTGCACTTAGGAGTCTGTGGAGACAAAGAACTTTGTCCATGGAAGCAAAGAGGGGAATGTATGAGAGTATAGTTATACCAACACTCTTATATGGGTGTGAAGCATGGGTGGTGAATGTTGCAACAAGGAGAAGGCTGGAGGCAGTGGAGATGTCATGTCTGAGGGCAATGTGTGGTGTGAATATAATGCAGAGAATTCGTAGTTTGGAAATTAGGAGGTGTGGGATTACCAAAACTATTATCCAGAGGGCTGAGGAGGGGTTGTTGAGGTGGTTTGGACATGTAGAGAGGGTGGAACAAAATAGAATGATTTCGAGAGTGTGTAAATCTGTAGTGGAGGGAAGGCGGGGTAGGGGTCAGCCTAGGAAAGGTTGGAGGGAGGGGGTAAAAAAAGGTTTTGTGTGCGAGGGGCTTGGACCTCCAGCAAGCATGCGTGAGCGTATTTGATAGGAGTGAATAGAGACAAATGACTTTTAATACTTGACGTGCTGTTGGAGTGTGAGCAAAGTAACATTTATGAAGGGATTCAGGGAAACCAGCAGGCCAGGACTTGAGTCCTGGAGATGGGAAGTACAGTGTCTGCACTCTGAAGGAGGGGTGTTAATGTTGCAGTTTTGTAACTGTAGTGTAAGGCATGCCTCTAGCAAAGAAAGCATCTAACATTTTGGGCAAACTAATCTTAATGCATTATAAGTACATAAATATGTATAAGTTATTGGGATACTTGGAGAAAATATTGAGATAAAATAAATGACAAGAGACATCATAAATATATATATTAGAAACTTACCCCTGTGAGAAGCATCTTGAAGACCACAATAATAAATACCAGAGGTATCATGCCTACAGAGATAGCAGCCAGGAACCAGCCAATACCAATGGCCCAGTCTGGGTATTCAATACCATTGTATGTTGGATTTGGCCACGTTATCACAGAGAAGATGAAGAGAGCCTGCAAGTAACAAAAGCTATTAATTCAAGTGTCTCATATAGCTCTTAGTATTAAGACATACAGCAAGTCCAATACATTATCATTATATTTAATGTACATGAATGGCTGAATGAGTGGTTCATTCTACACAATGAATAATGGATTCACAATCTTCCAAACAATAAATGTGAGACACCAGTAAGTTCAAATAGTGCATTATTTTTATTTATTATCACACTGGCCGATTCCCACCAAGGCAGGGTGGCCCGAAAAAGAAAAACTTTCACCATCATTCACTCCATCACTGTCTTGCCAGAAGGGTGCTTTACACTACAGTTTTTGAACTGCAACATTAACACCCCTCCTTCAGAGTGCAGACACTGTACTTCCTATCTCCAGGACTCAAGTCCGGCCTGCCGGTTTCCCTGAACCCCTTCATAAATGTTACTTTGCTCACACTCCAACAGCACGTCAAGTATTAAAAACCATTTGTCTCCATTCACTCCTAACAAACACGCTCACGCATGCCTGCTGGAAGTCCAAGCCCCTCGCACACAAAACCTCCTTTACCCCCTCCCTCCAACCTTTCCTAGGCCGACCCCTACCCCGCCTTCCTTCCACTACAGACTGATACACTCTTGAAGTCACTCTGTTTCGCTCCATTCTCTCTACATGTCCGAACCACCTCAACAACCCTTCCTCAGCCCTCTGGACAACAGTTTTGGTAATCCCGCACCTCCTCCTAACTTCCAAACTACGAATTCTCTGCATTATATTCACACCACACATTGCCCTCAGACATGACATCTCCACTGCCTCCAGCCTTCTCCTCGCTGCAACATTCATCACCCATGCTTCACACCCATATAAGAGCGTTGGTAAAACTATACTCTCATACATTCCCCTCTTTGCCTCCAAGGACAAAGTTCTTTGTCTCCACAGACTCCTAAGTGCACCACTCACCCTTTTCCCCTCATCAATTCTATGATTCACCTCATCTTTCATAGACCCATCCGCTGACACGTCCACTCCCAAATATCTGAATACATTCACCTCCTCCATACTCTCTCCCTCCAATCTGATATCCAATCTTTCATCACCTAATCTTTTTGTTATCCTCATAACCTTACTCTTTCCTGTATTCACTTTTAATTTTCTTCTTTTACACACCCTACCAAATTCATCCACCAATCTCTGCAACTTCTCTTCAGAATCTCCCAAGAGCACAGTGTCATCAGCAAAGAGCAACTGTGACAACTCCCACTTTATGTGTGATTCTTTATCTTTTAACTCCATGCCTCTTGCCAAGACCCTCGCATTTACTTCTCTTACAACCCCATCTATAAATATATTAAACAACCACGGTGACATCACACATCCTTGTCTAAGGCCTACTTTTACTGGGAAATAATTTCCCTCTTTCCTACATACTCTAACTTGAGCCTCACTATCCTCGTAAAAACTCTTCACTGCTTTCAGTAACCTACCTCCTACACCATACACCTGCAACATCTGCCACATTGCCCCCCTATCCACCCTGTCATACCCCTTTTCCAAATCCATAAATGCCACAAAGACCTCTTTAGCCTTATCTAAATACTGTTCACTTATATGTTTCACTGTAAACACCTGGTCCACACACCCCCTACCTTTCCTAAAGCCTCCTTGTTCATCTGCTATCCTATTCTCTGTCTTACTCTTAATTCTTTCAATAATAACTCTACCATACACTTTACCAGGTATACTCAACAGACTTATCCCCCTATAATTTTTGCACTCTCTTTTGTCCCCTTTGCCTTCATACAAAGGAACTATGCATGCTCTCTGCCAATCCCTAGGTACCTTACCCTCTTCCATACATTTATTAAATAATTGCACCAACCACTCCAAAACTATATCCCCACCTGCTTTTAACATTTCTATCTTTATCCCATCAATCCCGGCTGCCTTACCCCCTTTCATTTTACCTACTGCCTCACGAACTTCCCCCACACTCACAACTGGCTCTTCCTCACTCCTACAAGATGTTATTCCTCCTTGCCCTATACACGAAATCACAGCTTCCCTATCTCTTGAATTCTTGAATTTACACATTCATATTCTCTTTTCTCCTTCCATAACTGATCCTTCAACATTACTGCTACCCCTTCCTTTGCTCTAACTCTCTCAGATACTCCAGATTTAATCCCATTTATTTCTCCCCACCGAAACTCCCCTACCCCCTTCAGCTTTGTTTCGCTTAGGGCCAGGACATCCAACTTCTTTTCATTCATAACATCAGCAATCATCTGTTTCTTGTCATCCGCACTACATCCACGCACATTCAAGCATCCCAGTTTTATAAAGTTTTTCTTCTTCTCTTTTTTAGTAAATGTCTACAGGAGAAGGGGTTACTAGCCCATTGCTCCCGGCATTTTAGTCGCCTCATATGACACGCATGGCTTACGGAGGAAAGATTCTTTTCCACTTCCCCCTAGACAATAGAAGAAATAAAGAAGAACAAGAGCTATTTAGAAAAAGGAGAAAAACCTAGATGTATGTATATATATATGCATGTGCGTGTCTGTGAAGTGTGACCAAAGTGTAAGTAGGAGTAGCAAGATATCCCTGTTATCTTGCGTGTTTATGAGACAGAAAAAGACACCAGCAATCCTACCATTATGCAAAACAGTTACAGGTTTCTGTTTCACAGTCATCTGGCAGGACGGTAGTACTTCCCTGGGTGGTTGCTGTCTACCAACCTACAAATTACTTCAAATTGTGTACAAGAATTACATATAAATTTCCTTGTAAAGCTTACAATGTGTGGTTCACATATAAAATATTAATTACAAAGACCCCATGAGCGAGGTGTGCGGTTGTGGACCTGGCCAGGCAGTTCCAGCGTAGCACTTCTACAATATGTACAATACTAAAGCAGGAGGAGTCTATAAAGGCTAGAGCACCAGCCAAGTGATAAAATGTAGTATTAAGAGCATAGCAATTAAGTTCAGCAATAAAGTGTAGCATTAAAAGTGCAGCAATTAAGTTCAGCGATAAAGTGTAGCATTAAGTGTAGCAAGTAGCCAATCTTTTCCACCCTTCACCTCCACCTCTGCCAGCATCTGCTCTCCAAAGTAAATACGTACACTTTATAAAACCAGGAATTCTGCTGGAATGAATTAATGGCATTTCTATTAATTTCAATGAGGAAAATTTATTTGATATACTACAAGCAATTTGAGTTACGAGCTAGGTCACGGAAAGGATTAAACTCGTAAGTCAAGGTACCACTGTACATCATTGCATACTGATGTAAAAGTTAGGTAACAGACTGATAATAGTGAGGTACTACAAAACATATAACAATATTACATTTAGTAAATTACGTAATGGGGCTGGTTTTATTTCGGCACGATACGCCGTTTCTATAGAAGCTCCTATGTTGGGAGAGTATTTCAAGCAAACTTAGAACTAACCTAAGATTTATTAGGCAAAACTATATTAGGAATTTTATGTTTACAGTCATTTGGGTGAGTGTTAGTGTAAAATAGGGAGAATTACAGATAACGAGAGCAAATCTATTTTATTTTGGATGTGTTCACAATACAAAAAAAGAGGACAGGTGGTTTTCACATAATTAGCTGAAGATGGGGTGTGTTAAGGAGATAAGGTGTTTTTTAACGGTACTTTCGAAAATGGTGATTGAGTCTGCGGTTTGAGAGTTTTCGGGCAGGGAGTTCCAGATTTTAGGCCTTATCATGTACACTCAGATTTTAGGCCTTTTCATGTACACTGAGTTTTTGTAGAAATTTAGCCAGACATGAGGAATGTCATAAAGATTTTTGTGTCTGGTATTGTGTCTATGGGTCCTGTTGAAACTATTAAGAAAGTGTTTTAGTTCAGGGTTAATATTAGAATTTATGGTTCTGTACAGTGAGTAAGTTTAGGTCTTTGAAGAGTGGGGAGAGGGGTTGTCTAGCATTGGATTGCTTGATAATTCTTGCTGCAGCTTTTTGTTGGGTTATTATTGGCTTTAGGTGGGTTGTTGCTGTTGATCCCCAGGCACAAACAGCATAGGTGAGATAGGGATAGATGAGTGAATAGTAGAGTAGGGCTGATCGTGGTACATAATTTAGATAATACGAATTTGAATAATGTGACCACTTCAGAGGATTTATTATTTGCACTAATCAAAACCTGGCTGTATTTGTAAACTTACCCATTTCTTTCAGTTAAGTACAATGTTTCACAATACTACTACCACCAAATATATTATCACTCATCATCCCAGTGAGACTCAGGACCTTCACAGCATGGCCCAATAGACCAACTGCAGTGCATTTCTAATTCTCTGTTTAAATATTATGCTACCATCAAGTATGATCCATTAGGTTTGAAAAATCCTGCAGGCAAAATGTTGTCCAAATAAAATTTCCAATTGGTGTGTTTTTTTGTCTTTATAAGTCACAATAACTACAAGATTGATAAACCCAATCTTCCCTGCATGAATTCATATTGTTGACCTTATAATTCCTCATGATAACTCTCTTAGCCAGATGCCTACACTGGTGGGACCTATACATGGTATCTAGCATCTGCACTTACACAAGGTGCCTAGTGCTGGCATCTACACAGTAGCTTTGTGCTGGTGCCTGCACTCACAAATATACTCTGACACTAGTCTTTCCATCTTGTTCTTGGACTTCATCATGAACTCCTTCCTTGGTCATGTATATCTCTTGTTAATCTGACAAGACTTGACAGATATGCAGTATCAGCATTGCACCAATTGTTATTTGTAATGACACAGCTACATAATGTAGCATTTAAATTTCGTGTAAATTTTAAATTTTGTTCACTGAAAGTATGTACATAATTCATAATCACAAAATTTACTGCCTAATCATGGAAATACAGGACACTAATTTGACAATGCTCCAAGTTGCACACCTGAACTTACAAATTGGTTACTTATAAACCAAACATTTACAAATTCATTTAAGTTTTAAAACTACTAAACAGAAGCAGGAATGTGCATCAAACATACCTATCCTTTGTACTATTGTTTTCTAAATAAACAGATTGTTAGAAAACTAAAAAAAAAAAAAAAAAAAAAAAGAATGCAACTTGTTTGTGAATTGTAAGTTAGTCTGATAGCTTTATTATGTATCCCCATACCCATCCCATGGGTGGTGGTGAAAAAATTTCAGTGTTATATAATAGGTCCTGGGATGGCTCCAACATTTTTATAGCTAAGCAAATTGCAGTAATATAATAATAATAATAATAATAATAATAATAATAATAATAATAATAATAATAGTGAACTACAGTAATTTACATATTTAAAAGCTTTACAAATTGTTAACCATTGTAATAAATTGTTTATACAGATATGAATTCAATTATAAAATGTTAAAAAAACTGAGACCGTAATTTTTTATTAAAACAGCGACTTTGCAGTGTTTTTTCGTATGTTTTTATAGTTGTATTTGCAATTTCTTGGTCTCATTTGATAGAATGAAAGATATGTTAAAGAAACAGAGATGATTTTGATTGGTTTTAGTACTGGAAATGGTTGAAACTGAGCTCAAAGTTGAGGAAATGTTAAATTTTTGCCAATGTTCAAGAGTAAACAAATGACCTCACACGTCTAATACACACCAGCTGGTGGGTCAAATATATATTCACAAATGTGGTGATATTATTTATACAATTATTACAATATTGCATAACAGTAAATCTTCTTTTTTTTTGGTTTGAATAAAAATTCATTATGTGAATAAAAAATAAAAATGAAATTCATTTGTAAAGCCTCAAAATGTAACTAATGAACAGAGGAAATGTTAGTTTAGTGCCAGGAATACCTGCACTGTTTATTCTGGACCCTATTTTGAAATAGGAATATTTTGAACTTTCCATTAAATTGGCCAAATTACCATTTTCTGATCACTTTATTTTGTAGTTGAAACAGTTGACGTGGCAATTTCTTGTGCTCAATTGATAGAATAGAAGTAATAATAGTGAAATAGCTAAGAATTTGGTCAACTGGAATAATGTAATTGGCCTAAAATGGGAGTCAAAGTCGGCAAAATCACCAATGCGTAAATATTGAATCAAAATTCGCAAGAGCATAATTTCGTCAATTTTCCATCAAATTTTGTACTTTTTATTTTATTACCTTCAGAAAAAGATTCTCTACCATTTCATAAGAAAAACCCTGGTGCACACTTTGAAATTTGGCCTTTGGACCCTGACAGGGTTAATGGTTTAGTTTTTTTTGAATCTGCAGTTCTAGAGTTTTACAGATTCTAGGCCCTTTTATGTACATCAAAATTTATGGGTCCTGTTGCAACTATCAAGAAAGTTTTAACAGTTCTGTAAATGTAGAAGCACAACCGTATGAATGTTCTGTACGGTGAGTAGGTATGGGTCTTTGAAGACATTATCGTGTCTTACTGTGCTTTCTGTTGGGTTATTAGCCTTTAGTAGTTGGTAGACAGCAACCACCCAGGGAACTACCGTCCTGCCAAGTGAATGTAAAACAAAAGCCTGTAATTGTTTTACATGATGGTAGGATTGCTGGTGTCTTTTGTCTGTCTCATAAATATGCAAGATTAGAGGTATGTCTTGCTACTTCTACTTACACTTAGGTCACACTACACATACATGTACACGTTTATTTATACACACTCATCTGAGTTTTCTTTGATTTTATCTTAATAGTTCTTGGTCTTATTACTTTTCCTTTTATATCCACGGGGAAGTGGAATAAGAATCTTTCCTCTGTAAGCCATGCGTGTTGTAAAGGTCAACTAAAATGCTGGGAACAATGGGCTAGAAACCCCTTTTCCTGTAAAGATTACTAAAAAGAATAAGAAGAAGAAAATTGTCAAAGTGGGAAGTCTGAATGTGCGTGGATGTTGTGCAAATGATAAGAAAGAAATGATTGTGGATGTTATGAATGAGAAGAAGCTGGATGTCCTGGCTTTAAGTGAAACAAAGCTGAAGGGGGTGGGAGAGTTTCAATGGAGAGGAATAAATGGGATTAGGTCAGGGGTTTCAAATAGATTTAGAGCTAAAGAAGGAGTAGCAATAACGTTGAAGGATAAGATATGGCAGGAAAAGAGGGACTATAAATGTATTAATTCAAGGATTATGTGGGGTAAAATAAAGATTTTATGTGAAAAGGGGGTTATAGTAAGCATATATGCACCTGGAGAAGAGAGAAGTGTAGAGGAGAGAGAGAGATTTTGGGAAATGTTGAGTGAATGCATGGGAAGTTTTGAATCAAGTGTGAGAGTAATGGTGGTTGGGGATTTCAATGCTAAAGTGGGTAAAAATGTTATGGAGGGAGTAGTAGGTAAATTTGGGGTGCCAGGGGTAAATGTAAATGGGGAGCCTTTAATTGAGCTATGTGTAGAAAGAGATTTGGTAATAAGTAATACATATTTTATGAAAAAGAGGATAAATAAATATACAAGGTATGATGTAGCACATAATGAAAGTAGTTTGTTAGATTATGTATTGGTGGATAAAAGGTTGATGGGTAGGCTCCAGGATGCACATGTTTATAGAGGGGCAACTGATATATCGGATCATTATTTAGTTGTAGCTACAGTTAGAGTAAGAGGTAGATGGGAAAAGAGGAAGGTGGCAACAACAAGTAAGAGGGAGGTGAAAGTGTATAAACTAAGGGAGGAGGAAGTTCGGGGGAGATATAAGCGACTGTTGGCAGAAAGGTGGGCTAGTGCAAAGATGAGTAGTAGGGGGGTTGAAGAGGGTTGGAATAGTTTTAAAAATGCAGTATTAGAATGTGGGGCAGAAGTTTGTGGTTATAGGAGGGTGGGGGCAGGTGGAAAGAGGAGTGATTGGTGGAATGATGAAGTAAAGGGTGTGATAAAAGAGAAAAAGTTAGCTTATGAGAGGTTTTTACAAAGCAGAAGTGTTATAAGAAGAGCAGAGTATATGGAGAGTAAAAGAAAGGTGAAGAGAGTGGTGAGAGAGTGTAAAAGGAGAGCAGATGATAGAGTGGGAGAGGCACTGTCAAGAAATTTTAATGAAAATAAGAAAAAATTTTGGAGTGAGTTAAACAAGTTAAGAAAGCCTAGGGAAAGTATGGATTTGTCAGTTAAAAACAGAGTAGGGGAGTTAGTAGATGGGGAGAGGGAGGTATTAGGTAGATGGTGAGAATATTTTGAGGAACTTTTAAATGTTGAGGAAGAAAGGGAGGCGGTAATTTCATGTACTGGTCAGGGAGGTAGACCATCTTTTAGGAGTGAAGAAGAGCAGAATGTAAGTGTGGGGGAGGTACGCGAGGCATTACGTAGAATGAAAGGGGGTAAAGCAGCTGGAACTGATGGGATCATGACAGAAATGTTAAAAGCAGGGGGGAATAAAGTGTTGGAGTGGTTGGTACTTTTGTTTAATAAATGTATGAAAGAGGGGAAGGTACCTAGGGATTGGTGGAGAGCATGTATAGTCCCTTTATATAAAGGGAAAGGGGACAAAAGAGACTGTAAAAATTATAGAGGAATAAGTTTATTGAGTATACCAGGAAAAGTGTACGGTAGGGTTATAATTGAAAGAATTAGAGGTAAGACAGAATGTAGGATTGCGGATGAGCAAGGAGGTTTCAGAGTGGGTAGGGGGTGTGTAGATCAAGTGTTTACATTGAAGCATATATGTGAACAGTATTTAGATAAAGGTAGGGAAGTTTTTATTGCATTTATGGATTTAGAAAAGGCATATGATAGAGTGGATAGGGGAGCAATGTGGCAGATGTTGCAAGTACAGTGGACCCCCGCATAACGATTACCTCCGAATGCGACCAATTATGTAAGTGTAGTGTGACCTAAGTGTAAGTAGAAGTAGCAAGACATACCTGTAATCTTGCATATTTATGAGACAGACAAAAGACACCAGCAATCCTACCATCATGTAAAACAATTACAGGCTTTCGTTTTACACTCACTTGGCAGGATGGTAGTACCTCCCTGGATGGTTGCTGTCTACCAACCTACTTCCTACACTGAGCTAGATATCCTGATTTATTTTTTAAGTGTTTTAATAATCACAGTGACTTCTGTGGGCTTGGTTGGTGCAAGATAGAAGGAAACCACTGAAATTATTGTTTTTTTTATTAACACATCGGCCGGTTCCCACCAACGTAGGGTGGCCCGAAAAAGAAAAACTTTCATCATTCATTCACTCCATCACTGTCTTGCCAGAAGGGTGCTTACACTACAGTTATAAAACTACAACAGTAACACCCCTCCTTCAGAGTGCAGACACTCTACTTCCAATCTCCAGGACTCAAGTCCGACCTGCCGATTTCCCTGAATCCCTTTATAAATGTTACTTTGCTCACACTCCAATAGCACGTCAAGTATTAAAAACCATTTATCTCCATTCACTTCTATCAAATACACTCACGCATGCTTGCTGGAAGTCCAAACCCCTCGCACAAAAAACCTCCAACCTTTCCTAAGCTGACCCCTACCTCACCTTCCCTCCACTAGAGATTTATACACTCTCGAAGTCATTCTATTTTGTTCCATCCTCTCTACATGTCCAAATCACCTCAACAACCCCTCCTCAGCCCTCTGGATAATAGTTTTGAAATTTAGTGAATAAATAGTGAAATACTGCAGGACACCAGTGACTTCCTACAGCATACCTCTATACAAGTACCGTTTACCTTTGTTCAGTAGATTGTGTTGGCCATCGTATTTCTCACTGGCTAGGTAACGTTAGGGTGTGTTCTACCAGTGGTCCAAATTGGTAAGTTAATATGTACCAGGAATTTAGTATGCTCACTACATGTAACTATTGTATTAAAATTAACTGTATTATACCCACCCACAACTTTCTGTTAGTCACAAGAAAAACCCAATTGCTACAGTACACTTTAAATAATAGTACCAGAATAACTGGTTATGTTGTATTAAATATTCTTTCTTCTTTCTTTCAATGCACCAGCCATATCCCACTGAGGTGGGGTGGCCCAAAAGGAAAAACAAAAGTTCCTCCTTCTAAATTTAGTAATATATACAGGAGAAAGGGTTACCAGCCCCTTGCTCCCAGCATTTTAGTCGCCTCTTACGACATGCATGGCTTACGGAGGAAGAATTCTGTTTCACTTCCCCATGGAGATAAGAGGAAATAAACAAGAACAAGAACTAGAAAGAAAATAGAAGAAAACCCAGTGGGGTATGTATATACGTATATGCTTGTACATGTATGTGTAGTGTGACCTAAGTGTAAGTAGAAGTAGCAAGATGTACCTGAAATCTTGCATGTTTAAGAGACAGAAAAAAAAGGACATCAGCAATCCTACCATCATGTAAAGGTAGGGGGTGTGTGGACCAGGTGTTTACAGTGAAACATATAAGTGAACAGTATTTAGATAAGGCTAAAGAGGTCTTTGTGGCATTTATGGATTTGGAAAAGGCGTATGACAGGGTGGATAGGGGGGGCAATGTGGCAGATGTTGCAAGTGTATGGTGTAGGAGGTAGGTTACTGAAAGCAGTGAAGAGTTTTTACGAGGATAGTGAGGCTCAAGTTAGAGTATGTAGGAAAGAGGGAAATTTTTTCCCAGTAAAAGTAGGCCTTAGACAAGGATGTGTGATGTCACCGTGGTTGTTTAATATATTTATAGATGGGGTTGTAAGAGAAGTAAATGCGAGGGTCTTGGCAAGAGGCGTGGAGTTAAAAGATAAAGAATCACACACAAAGTGGGAGTTGTCACAGCTGCTCTTTGCTGATGACACTGTGCTCTTGGGAGATTCTGAAGAGAAGCTGCAGAGATTGGTGGATGAATTTGGTAGGGTGTGCAAAAGAAGAAAATTAAAGGTGAATACAGGAAAGAGTAAGGTTATGAGGATAACAAAAAGATTAGGTGATGAAAGATTGAATATCAGATTGGAGGGAGAGAGTATGGAGGAGGTGAACGTATTCAGATATTTGGGAGTGGACGTGTCAGCGGATGGGTCTATGAAAGATGAGGTGAATCATAGAATTGATGAGGGAAAAAGAGTGAGTGGTGCACTTAGGAGTCTGTGGAGACAAAGAACTTTGTCCTTGGAGGCAAAGAGGGGAATGTATGAGAGTATAGTTTTACCAACGCTCTTATATGGGTGTGAAGCGTGGGTGATGAATGTTGCAGCGAGGAGAAGGCTGGAAGCAGTGGAGATGTCATGTCTGAGGGCAATGTGTGGTGTGAATATAATGCAGAGAATTCGTAGTTTGGAAGTTAGGAGGAGGTGCGGGATTACCAAAACTGTTGTCCAGAGGGCTGAGGAAGGGTTGTTGAGGTGGTTCGGACATGTAGAGAGAATGGAGCGAAACAGAATGACTTCAAGAGTGTATCAGTCTGTAGTGGAAGGAAGGCGGGGTAGGGGTCGGCCTAGGAAGGGTTGGAGGGAGGGGGTAAAGGAGGTTTTGTGTGCGAGGGGCTTGGACTTCCAGCAGGCATGCGTGAGCGTGTTTGATAGGAGTGAATGGAGACAAATGGTTTTTAATACTTGACGTGCTGTTGGAGTGTGAGCAAAGTAACATTTATGAAGGGATTCAGGGAAACCGGCAGGCCGGACTTGAGTCCTGGAGATGGGAAGTACAGTGCCTGCACTCTGAAGGAGGGGTGTTAATGTTGCAGTTTAAAAACTGTAGTGTAAAGCACCCTTCTGGCAAGACAGTGATGGAGTGAATGATGGTGAAAGTTTTTCTTTTTCGGGCCACCCTGCCTTGGTGGGAATCGGCCAGTGTGATAATAAGATTGATGGGATGGGAGGAGGAGAGAGTGTCGAAGTTTTTAATGTTTAAAAGGGAAATCCCCCTCCATTAGGACTTGAGGTAGCAAGTCCTTTTCCGGGGTTACTTCCCTTCTTCTTTTAATGCCACTAGGACCAGCTTGAGAGTCACTGGACTTCTGTCGCACAACATATCTGTCCATAGAGGCCTGTACCTCTCATTCCTTTATGACTTTCCTAAAGTGGTTCACAACATTGTCAGTGTACAGGTTGCCAACACGGCTTGCAGTAGCTGTGTCAGGGTGATTTTCATCAAAAAAGGTTTGCACTTCAAGCCACTTTGCACACATTTCCTTAATTTCAATAGTCATTAGCACTCTTGGTCTCGATGGTTTGGCACTAGAAGCTTTCTTGGGGCCCATGGTGACTTATTTTGCAGAAACAAGCACCAAAAACAGTGATAATATGGATAATATAGAATGTACCGAATGTATCCTTAGATGCGCGCACACTGGCTGGCTTGTAAACACTGGACACGTCTCGTACGAATCGTATCGCATACCGAGTTTTGTAACGGGAACCGAGGCAAATTTTTTGCGATATAATGCTTCGGATACTGGATTTATCGGATACCGATGGCTTCGCGAACCAGGGGTCCACTGTATTTCAAAGACAGGTCATATGGTCATTTACTGAGTTGCTGTGCATTCAGTAGAATGGAGTATTTTGTTAGGTAATGTAATTAAAAAAAAAACAAAGTTTGATAGGACCACAGGTTAACCCCTTGACTGTCGCGGTCATATATATATATATATATACGTCATAGGAGATACCGTGTTTGACCTATCTATACACATAAATTCTAGCGGCTTCAAATCAAGCAGGAGAAAGCTGGTAGGTCCACATGTGAGAGAATGGGTCTCCATGGTCAGTGTGCACCATATAAAAAAAATTGGGGAGCCAGTGGTGCATTGTGGGAATGCCATTTCAGTCGTCCTTTTTCAGCATGTCTAGCAGTAAGAAATATGTGACTCCCCAGCAAATCTGGGACTCTTCTCTTCCCAAGTGATGCTCTAACACAGATGGAAGTGTCAGTGAAGATCAATTTCATGATTTAGAGGAGTTTGAGACCAAAAGCAATGGAGGAGGGAGGAGGAGGAGGAGGAGGAGGAGGAGGAGAAGAGGAAGAGGAGGAGGAGCAGCAGCAGGAGGAGAAGCAGCAGGAGGAGCAGCAGCAGGAGGAGCAGCAGCAGGAGGAGGAAGAGGAGAAGAGGAGTAGCAGCAGGAGGAGCAGCAGCAGCAGAAGAGGAGGAGGAGGAGCAGGAGAAGAGCAGAGGAGGAGCAGCAAGAGGAGGAAGAGGAGGAGGAGCAGGAAGAGGAGGAAGAGGAGCAGCAGCAGCAGGAAGAGGAGGAAGAGGAGCAGCAGGAAGAGGAGGAGGAGGAGGAGGAGGAGGAGGAGGAGCAGGAGGAGCAGGAGCAGCAGCAGAAGCAGCAGGAAGAGGAGGAGGAGGAGCAGCAGCAGGAAGAGGAACAGGAGTAGCGGCAGGAGCAGCAGCAGCAGCAGCAGCAGAAGCAGCAGCAGGAGCAGCAGCAGCAGCAGGAGTAGCAGCAGGAGCAGCAGCAGCAGCAGCAGGAGCAGCAGCAGGAGCAGCAGCAGCAGGAGCAGCAGCAGCAGGAGGAAGAGGAGCAGTAGCAGCAGCAGCAACAGCAGGAGGAAGAGGAGCAGGAGTAGAAGGAGTAGCAGCAGGAGCAGCAGCAGCAGCAGCAGCACCAGCACCACCAGCAGCAGCAGCAGCAGCAGCACCAGCAGCAGCAGCAGCAGCAGCAGCAGCAGCAGCAGCAGCAGCAGCAGCAGCAGCAGCAGCAGCAGCAGCAGCAGCAGCAGCAGCAGCAGCAGCAGCAGCAGCAGCAGCAGCAGCAGCAGCAGCAGCAGCAGCAGCAGCAGCAGCAGCAGCAGCAGCAGCAGCAGCAGCAGCAGCAGCAGCAGAAGCAGCAGCAGCAGCAGCAGCAGCAGCAGCAGCAGCAGCAGCAGCAGCAGCAGCAGCAGCAGCAGCAGCAGCAGCAGCAGCAGCAGCAGCAGCAGCAGCAGCAGCAGCAGCAGCAGCAGCAGCAGCAGCAGCAGCAGCAGCAGCAGCAGCAGCAGCAGCAGCAGCAGCAGCAGCAGCAGCAGCAGCAGCAGCAGCAGCAGCAGCAGGAAGGCAGGCAGCAGCAGCAGCAGCAGCAGCAGCAGCAGCTAGCAGCAGCAGCACCAGCAGCAGCAGCAGCAGCAGCAGCAGCAGCAGCAGCAGCAGCAGCAGCAGCAGCAGAAGAAATAATAATACTACATAATAATAATAATACATAATAATATATAATACTGTGTAATATGTTCCCTTGAAGCATGAAAAACAGTCCACCCCATGACAGTGACAAGATAAGGGAAGATAACATCGGATAAGAGCTGACGTTTGATGAGGGTAAACGAGGGTGGGGGAGGATGCAGCTGATAAGAAAAGATTAGATGACCATCGCCCTCTCTTTGTTTTTGCTGGTACACAAACATTTCTGTGTGTCTGTCTGTCAAGCTCCCTGTCTATCCGTTTAGCTCTCTGTCTCAGAGAGAGCCACAAGACTGCGTCATCATCACGTTTACTCACATCTTCAAGCAGAGTATAGCACTTTGTCTGGATTTTTTGGGCTATCCTAGGTAATTTACACTATGTATACTTGTATTTATGTGTACCTGTGAGACAGAGATAGACAGACAGATAGAAAGAGAGAGACTGAGGGAGAAAGATAATTAGATAGAATGGAGGAGAAGCAGCATCCGACCCCATTGTTTTGACAGGTGGTAGGGGGAGTGAGTAATGAGATAATATGTCATTTTGACAGCTGCCGACTCCTGACTCAAAACAATTATAAGCCACACACTTGCACACAAGAAAAGCTTGCTGAATGAAGAAAATAGCAGTTATATGAAAGTATCTAGTGACTATATATGTGTACAGTATATATATTACAGAAACCAGAAGGAAGAATGGAAGGCAGAAATGAAGGAAGGACGAGATGAAAGGAAAAAAGTAAGGAAAGACGAAGGAATGTAGGAAGGAAGGTAGGAAAGGAATGCAGGAAGGTAGGAAAGGAATGCAGGAAGGAATGATGACACACGACCATTTACCTAGGATAACTACATAACACAACTGCCTGCTAATACTTTGAAGAAAACTGCTCAGACGAGGTGTTTTGTCTTTGCACATAAAAAAAAAACTTCCACAAAATGCACACACACTGGTTTTATGTGTAAGGAGTGTAAAACACCGTTGTGTATGAAAACATGTTTCAAAGAGTTCCACAAGCTGCAGAACTTCTAGGAATATATTCGGTGACTGTACACTGGTATATATATTATAGAACAATAGTAATAAACAATTTTTTGTATTGTTTGTCTTTGTAAACAAGTTTTGTAAACAATATATTGATAATTATGTTTGTGTGCTTATTGTGTTGCATACAAGGAGTGTATATATGTACATTGCACCTTACTTTGATCTCACAGGCCACATAAGTTATGTGAAAAAATAAAATAGTGAAAAAAACAATAAACCTTCAAATACAAGTAAACCAAAGTTTACCAGGTGAGCGGCAGTCGCTGCTGTTGCCATACGCGGCTCATCTTCTGCAAACTTCATGCCTCTATGTCTGGGTAAGTACTGATGGGAATTTTTTTTTTTTTGGACTAAAACAATCAGAAAAATAATCTTCACATTTTCATAAGGAAAAATAATTTTTTTTCAAATATTTTGTGACACCAGGAGACACTTCAGGATTGGGCCTTTCGACAGTCAAAGGGTTAAAGATTTATGAGATACAAATATTCAGTATTTATTTAGTTCTGGGTGAGTAAGTGATTTTTAAGAAGAGACTTGAATTTATAAACTGTTTTTTTTATATTCACAGGTAATGAATTCCAAATTTTTGGGCCTTTTATGTGCATTGAGTTTTTGCATAGTGCGAGATGGACACGAGGAACATCAAAGAGTGATCTGTGCCTTGTGTTATGGTCATGTGTTCTGTTGAGGTTGGTAAGGAGACGTTTGAGGGGAGGGTTTATATCCGAGTTAAGTGTTCTATGTATGTAGTAGGTACAATAATAAGTATGGATGTTTTGTACGGTGAGTAGGTTTAGAGTTTTGAATATTGGTGGAATGTGCTGCCTGTAGTGGGAATTTGTTATCATTCTGACTGCAGCCTTTTGTTGAGTAATTAATGGTCTGAGATGCACTCTCCTCCATTATCTTGGAACTACTGCTACATGTTTGGTCACAGGTCACCTGCACATGCCAATAGTTACCATAAACCAGTGTTGAAGATTTGGAAACAACCAAATGAGGTCCTCTTGTTTTATGAACGTAATAAAAACGACAAGTTCTATTGTTGTTTATTGTTGTATGTACAAGTGTTGAAATTTTGAAGCTGACTCGATGAGGCATTCCTGAGTTAAGAATAATATAAGAATGAAAAGTTGGGTAGAAAAAAAATCTCTCTTTTGAGGGATATCTAGTAATTCCTAATTAAATAGACAAGTATCAGTAAGTGCTGCTAAAACTTTGCATAACCTTCCTTACCATCAGTGAAATTGGATCAATGAAGACCCAACAGACTTTCCAAAACATGGATGGGCTGTAGCCCAACATGAACTTGAGATCATTACTAAAACGTTGCACCCCATACACCCAGTGAAGGCCAATCAGCTCGAAGATAGCAATAAGCAGCACACCAATGCCACCTCCAAAAGTGTCGATCAAGTAGAAGATATATTGTCCCATCTGCAAACAAAATTAAGCAGCAATAACATCATGGTTTAAATACACAATACCCAAGAAGTTTGTGACAATGTTTATGACAAGTTACACTGACACACACAGATGAGGGAGCCAGTATCACAGTTTAAACATTAACTGACTTAAAACAAATATAAATACAGTACAATTGTTATAAATTACTGTATCTAACAAATTTCAATAAAGAGTACTTACTACTATTCTTTTTTACACAGTATGTACTGAGTAAGAAACACTTGTTCCAGTTGGATATCTTTATTGTTGAAATGTTTTGCCTATATTGTAGGCTTCTCTAGACAAATATAGAGACTAAATATGAGGCCAACAGAAGCAGTGGCAAGGTAAAGATGATGTGATCAGTCTATCAATCTTGAAGTAGTAGTTTTTGAGGGGTCAGTCCTTGAGTTCATCTTTATAGTGTGGAACATTGTTCCACACATTGTTCCACACTATGGAACAATGTGTGGAATAATGTTCCACACTATGAAGCTAAACTCTTTTCTAGGCTGAAGGAATGATCACCTCAAAAATTACTTCTTCAAAGTTAGGTAAGATTAATCAGGAAACAGGGAAAGTGTTTCCTGATGCAGGTCTCTGTCATATGATGAACCGCCACTGAAGCTTCTGGTCATCTGACCGAGGCCTTCCACTGGCTTATCAAGCCACTCCTTTAAGAATATATATTTGATTATCAAGTCTTCAAGGTTGGAGGACTGATCACATCATCTCCACCTTGCCACTGCTTGTGCTATCTCCATATTTAGCCAACTCTGTATCTGACTGAAGAAGCCTACTGTGTGGGCAAAACATTTCAAAAATACCCAACTGTTGTACATCTACTTGTCAGTACTGTATAACATTTTCATAATAATTTTACATGTAAGCCATAATTTATAGCTACAGCAGTCAAACTAGGAAAATTTTCTTAAATTAGCATGGTACAATATGCAGTTTGCACCCAAATTAACTTTTTACACTTACCAGTCCTTGCTAAACATGATATACTGTAATATAACAAAGCTTAATCCTATCCAAGCAATTGATGGCCAGCCTAAACTGAGTTAAAACTTAGTTCCAAAGAATACATATACGTATTTTGACATTCATACTAATTTTCACAAAGTTATAGCAAAAGACATTACATACAGTGGTACCTCGGGATACAAATAGCTCAAAACTCAAACAATTATGAAAGTGTATTTACGTAAGTGCGATTGTAAGTGTATTTTTGGGGGTCTGAAATGGATTAATCTAATTTACATTAGTATTCCTTATGGGAACAAATTCGTTCAGTATCAGCACTTGAACAGCCTTCTGGAACAAATTAACTTTGTATCCCGAGGTACCACCGTATATTGTACACTCAGTTTGGCTAAAAACGATTATTTAATCTTAATAAATCTATGTACAGTTATGTATATATTTCTCTGAACAAATGTTCGTAAAAGTTGTTTGCAGAGTAATTAACAAATAAAAGTAATAATTTACAGATGTGCTTCTTCCTTGCACCATAACTAATCATGAATATAAGTGACCATTGTAAAACACACTACTAACATTTTCTATAATATCTTGTGGGCTAACTTTCCTTTGCATAACCTTAACAAGTGAAGTTACAACTTGGAGGTTGGCATTAAGGCCATCATGTGCAGAGCTATTGCAAGGAAGATAAATACAGTATAAAGAAGACTGGAGACTGACTGTGGCACATAGTGGGATACCGAGGAGGAAGCAGGAAGCACAGAGGCTGCTAGTGAGCAGCACCTTGTGGTGTCGCATCCTCGGGCTAGTGTCGTACAGGGAAGTTAATACGGTCTCCATAAATGCAAACTGTAAGAGGAATAAGTGTATATATATAAAGATAAGTTAAGGAGAATAAGCATCAATCCTCTATTCTGTTTATTTCAATATACAGTACACTACTGAATAAACATTTAAAAATATATCAGAAATGTTATAAATGATGCAAAGGTGACATTAAACAATATCAAAGATGGTTAAGAACATAAGAATGGAGGAACACTGCAGAAGGCCTACTGGCCCATGCGAGGCAGGTCCTTATCAAAACGACTACTACCTAAAGCTTCCCATTACAAACAATACATTGTTGTTAAAGATTCGCCGGTATTCTCCCGGCCCGGGCCCTTCCAAGTGGTGGCCCGGCACTGGCTCCCTGTCTAGGGAGTGTCTGAGACCTAAGTCTCCCATGGGAGGAGGCACAAGTACCCCCCTCATCTTGTGAGCTACAAACTCGGGCTCTGGCACCAACCCTGCCCTAGAAGGGCTAGGCATGGTGTCGATCGTGCTAGCGCTGTGCTCTCCTGTGTGGAGTGTCGTGTGTTGGTGTTCATTTTCATTCATGTTGATTCGCTGGTACTTCCGGCCCAGGTCTTCTCCAGATGGTGACCCGGCAGTTTCCCCCCCGGGTGGGGGGTGACGATCATCATCTTCTTTCTTCTTTCTTGGCCCTCTGGTTGGAGGGTGTCATCTTCTTCTATCTTGCGCTGCCTTCCCCAAAGAGAAGCGCAGTCGGGCAGAGGCAGCAGTTACAGGGTCGATTGGAGCCACACCCCAGCTTTAGCGGACAGCAAAGTGCTGGGTGAATGGTCATGGATAGTCGTGCTAGACGAGGGTACCGTCTTCAAGGTCCCCATTCTGAAGCATCCTGAATTTCCTCTTTGAGGTGTACTCGACTTCCACAAGGTGTTGGGTGTTGGCAGTGAGTAGTCTGGTCATGTCTGCAGTGGTGTATGTAACAGTTTGGTCGTAGGTATACTTGACTGTTCCGTCCTGGAGGTGCTGATGGATTTCTGAAGACAGCATTGTGTTCTTATACTGCTTGGTTGTGTAGAAGTATACACCCTTCAGATATCGGACTTGTTGTGGTGCAGCAGTGTCAGTGGCAGTGGCACCGTGAGGTGCATCCGCATTTTCTTGTGTTTTTGCTTTCTTGGCTGGTGGCTGAACTGGTGAAGGCGAGATTTCCGACTGGTCAGTTGCTCTAGCAGTGGATGCAAGCGGTAGTGGACTCTCATTGGTGGGGTTTGCCGACGTCTCAGTGGTCTCTGATTGGTCCATCTCTGTGTCTAGTGGAGGTTGTGACAGCGGTGGAGCAGCGGTGATGCTGGTAATATTTGCAGTAGATTTTAGGATCTCAGTGGAAGGTGGTGATGCAGGGAATGTGAGGCCAGGCATATTATTTAGTTTGAAAAGTTCATTGATGGTGGTGTTGAAGGAACCAGGCTCAGCTGCATTCTGTACATGAGCATACATAATGCAATAAAGAATCTTGGTGGAGTCGGCAGTAGGTGCTGGCAGGGAAGTGGTGGGAGCAGCTTGCGTGGCTTGTAGTATCTTGGTAGTGTCTGCTTGAAGCTTGGCGATAGCAGAATATGTGGTTGCTTGTGGGTTGGGTTTCTTTTGTTGTTGTTGTTGTTTCTTGAGTATGTCTCTTCTGGTAGGGCACCTGGCAGCAAGAGTATGGTGGTCATTCTTGCAGTTCAAGCATTTAGGTGGTGAAGCAGTAGTGCAATTCTTGAAGTCATGACCCTCACGGCCACAGGTGGAGCAGAACTTCTTGTCCTTGGTAGGACAATCATTTGTGGTGTGTAAGTATGAGTAACAATTATAGCACTGTGAGATATGTTGGAATTTCTCTGCTTCGATGAAGGCTGGGTTGATGTGGAAGTAGTGAATAGCCAGGCCCTCAGCGAGAGCTCTGGCTGCCATGTTGACGTCACTGAAGGTGACCTTCAGCATGGATGAAGCATTGGGTATTTTAGTAATGAAGTCCACCTTGGCCCAAGGGTTCTTTGCTTCGATAGATGACTTGATTTCTTCAGTGGCCTGTACAGTGATAAGGTTGTCGAGTCGCTTGAGGAACACAGTTCTCCTGGCCCTCAGTGCTGGGGAAGTCAAGACAAGAAATCCCTGGTCTCGTAGAGTGGTAGTAGCAGTAGTGGTAAGTAGTTTCTCAGCCTCTGTGTCGTCTGTACAGACGACAACAAAGGCCTCTTTGAGCGATAAAATCGCATTACATTTGACTTGCAGCCTGCCACTAACGACAGCTGCAAGTGCTAGTTTGGACGACTCATTGGTTGTGCCACTCGCTGGTTTGATCTTTACTCTGTTAGAGTAATGCATCGTGAGTAAGCAGTGCTCTGGTGTTTAGGAATGGAATTCCATCATTAAGTGAGGAGAGGCTGTATTAACTTTGCAACTAAAATATGAATTGAAAAAAAAACTATCCCAGATTTGCTGAGCCAATGTTATGACTGTTTATTATTCACTCATTCTGGCTCAAGTGGTATCATCCTTGGCACACAACTAAGAGACTAGGATTCAATCCTACTTAGGTGGAAATGCTGGGCATAGTTCTTTCCACCCACTGTCCCTTTTCACCTACCAGTAACTAGGTACTGACTCTTAAATGCTGCATACCAGAGAGGATGGTAGTACTGTATACCTTAAACAAAACTAAGCATTGAAATTATCTGAAATACACTGACAGCTCTTATCCTGTAAACTCAACTGTGTAAAAAAGAAATATTACAGACACACACACACACACCACATAATAACATTGCAGTCAGTGATGGACTGCATTTACGACGGTGGTCCTACGAGATTATAATGGAGTTGGAAAATTAATATTGCCTAGTGACATCACTTTGAGCCCTATTTTCGGCTAATTCCATTGTTCCAGTCTACCAAATTCTCATAGGTATTTCTTTAGAACTCCATTTGTTCTATCAATTGAGTACAAGAAACTGCCCATTTACTGATTTCAACTACCCAATAACGTGGTCAGAAATTTGCAATTTGGCCAATTTCATGCATATTAAAAATATGCCAATTTCAAAATAGGGTCCAGAATGAACAATGCAGACATTCCTGGCTCTAAAATAACATTTTCTTTGTTATCAATCACGTCTCTAGGCCCCTCTGATATTACTCTTGCTTTCTATTTTGAATTTTTATTCAAACAAAAAATAAGATTTACTGTTATGCAGACTACTGCAATATTGTAATAATTGTATAAATAATGTCAACCCATTCATGACTGCATATTAGAATGGCTAGTTGGACATTTATTGGACAATGACATCATTTGTTTACTTTTGAACAAAGGCAAAAATCAAACATTTCCCCTACTTTGAGCTCCATTTCAGGTTCTTTTCATAGTAAAGCCAATCAAAATCACCTCTATTTCTATAATATGTTTTCCATATCTGAGACCAAGAAAACAAGAATAAAACCATAAATACGAGACCAAGTACGTGTATGTTTGGGGCTGTGAAATGGACTAATCTACTTCACAATATTCCTTATGGGAACAAAAAACCAGAACACAATCATCAGTAATACAGGATTTCTTTTTATGCTGTGCACACTGAAGACACATTCTCTACATGTGGGCCTACCAGCTTTCTCGTGCTTGATTTGAAGCCGCTAAAATTTTTGAGTATACAGTGGACCCCCACATAACGATGGCATCGCATAGCGATTATTTCGCATACCGCTTACTTTAATCGCAAAATTTTTGCCGCGCATACCGATTAAAAACCCGCTCACCGATTTTCGTCCGAGACGCGTCCAATGTGCGCCCTCAGCCAGCCTCACATGTGCCGCCCGTGCCATTGTTTACCAGCCAGCCTCCGCGCTAACATCCAAGCATACACTCGGAATATTTCGTATTATTACAGTGTTTTCGGTGCTGTTTCTGGAAAATAAGTGACCATGGGCCCCAAGAAAGCTTCTAGTGCCAACCGTACACCAATAAGGGTAAGAATACCCATTGAAATGAAGAAAGAGATCATTGATAAGTATGAAAGTGGAGTGCGTATCGCCGACCTAGTCAAGTTGTACAAGAAACCCCAATCAACCATCGCTACTATTGTGGGCACCAAAAAGACAATCAAGGAAGCTGTTCTTGCCAAAGGTTTAACTGTGTTTTCGAAACAAAGATCGCAAGTGATGGAAGATGTTGAGAGACTCTTATTGGTGTGGATAAATGAAAAACAGCTAGCAGGAGATAGCGTCTCTCAAGCGATCATATGTGAAAAGGCTAGGAAGTTGCATGAGGATTTAATTAAAAAAATGCCTGCAACTAGTGATGATGTGAGTGAATTTAAGGCCAGCAAAGGTTGGTTTGAGAGATTTAAGAAGCGTAGTGGCATCCATAGTGTGATAAGGCATGGTGAGGCTGCCAGTTCGGACCACAAAGCGGCTGAAAAATATGTGCAGGAATTCAAGGAGTACATAGAAACTGAAGGACTGAAACCTGAACAAGTGTTTAATTGTGATGAAACAGGCCTGTTCTGGAAGAAAATGCCAAGCAGGACCTACATTACTCAGGAGGAAAAGGCACTCCCAGGACATAAGCCTATGAAAGACAGGCTTACTCTTCTCATGTGTGCCAATGCTACTGGTGATTGCAAAGTGAAGCCTTTATTAGTGTATCACTCTGAAACTCCCAGAGCGTTCAGGCAAAAGAATGTCCTCAAGGATAATTTGTGTGTGCTGTGGAGGGCAAACAGTAAGGCATGGGTCACTAGGGAATTTTTCTATAACTGGTTACACCATGCATTTGCCCCCAATGTGAAAGATTACCTAACTGAAAAGAAATTAGAACTTAAGTGCCTCCTGGTGTTAGACAATGCCCCTGGTCATCCTACAGACGTGGCAGAGCGACTTTATGGGGACATGAGCTTCATTAAGGTGAAGTTTTTGCCTCCTAATACCACTCCTCTCCTGCAGCCCATGGACCAGCAGGTTATTTCCAACTTCAAGAAACTGTACACAAAAGCTCTGTTTGAAAGGTGCTTTGTAATGACCTCAGAAACTCAACTGACTCTAAGAGAGTTTTGGAGAGATCACTTTAATATCCTCAATTGTGTAAACCTTATAGGTAAGGCTTGGGAGGAAGTGACTAAGAGGACCTTGAACTCTGCTTGGAAGAAACTGTGGCCAGAATGTGTAGACAAAAGGGATTTTGAAGGGTTTGAGGCTAACCCTGAGAATCCTGTGCCAGTTGAGGAATCCATTGTGGCATTGGGAAAGTCCTTGGGGTTGGAGGTTAGTGGGGAGGATGTGGAAGAGTTGGTGGAGGAGGACAATGAAGAACTAACCACTGATGAGCTGATAGATCAACTTCAAGAGCAAGAGGCCAGACCTGGGGAAACTGGTTCAGAGGAGGGGAGAGAGAAATTGAAGAAGTTGCCTACTACAAAGATAAAGGAAATCTGTGCAAAGTGGCTTGAAGTGCAAACCTTCATGGATGAAAATCACCCTCACACAGCTATTGCAAGCCGTGTTGGCAACCTGTACACTGACAATGTTGTGAAACACTTTAGGGAAGTGATAAAGGAACGAGAGGTACAGGCCACTATGGACAGATATCTTGTGCGAAAGAAGTCCAGTGACTCTGAAGCTGGCCCTAGTGGCATTAAAAGAAGAAGGGAAGTAACCCCAGAAAAGGACTTACTACCTCAAGTCCTAATGGAAGGGGATTCCCCTTCTAAACACTAACACTCTCTCTCCCCTCCTCCCATCCCATCAATCATCACCAGATCTTCAATAAAAGTAAGTGTCATGTAAGTGTGCATGCCTTTTTCAGTTTGTGTGTATTAAAATTAATATTTCATGTGGTAAAAAAAAATTTTTTTTCATACTTTTGGGTGTCTTGCACGGATTAATTTTATTTCCATTATTTCTTATGGGGAAAATTCATTCACATAACGATTATTTCGCATAATGTAATTAACCTTTTAATGACTTTGTTGTGACTGCTTTTTGTGGGAAAGCATTTGGATATTTGGTTGAAACATGGAGGTCCATAGTTTCAGCTGATCCTCCAGGTGGGTTTCCTTCATTTGGGACCTTAAGGATGTCTTGATTTGGATAAGGTAGGAGAATGTGGTTTCACAACAATAAGTGGTTGAGAAACAAGAAAGCATTTCATCGTGCATGTTATGGGATCTTTCTTAGCATCAAACAGGGACTTTAAAATGTTATCTTTTGAAGCTCAATTAACCCCATCTGTAGGGCTTTAGGGGCTTTGAAGACATCAACTAGGTGAGGTAGAAATGTTTATATCAGCGAGGTCATGATTCTCAAAATCAGTGAACCTTTCATAGTATGTTTTCCTTTCGGATTATTGTATGAAGTTGTTCTGTTATGCTGAGGGCCAATTCATGCTGCCAATCAGCTATGGTTCTTCTTGAAAGAGACAGATGTTTGTACTTTGGAACCTTACCAGGGTCTCAGCATCCTACAACTTCAACAATGTAGTCTTTTAAGATTTCTAAATGGCTTACCTTCTTCTCCAAGTATATAAGCCACTTTATAGGTTGCTTCAGTGGTATCATTTTTCAGTCCTAACACTGCTTGGAATAATTGCCATTGCATTTGCTCTCCACCTTTCAATTTCTTCAATGCAAATTTCGTGCTTCTCCATCTAATTTGATGCATTAGTGTTCCTTATGAGTGGCATAATGCTAATGCGTATTGAATTCCTTCAGTGTAGATACTATAGTATCACAGAATAAGCAAATCATTTTATCTTTAGCAGAAACAAAATAATATTGCAATTCCCAATTATCCTCACCCTCCGCTCACCCACATGCCTCTGGCTGGGTGGTGGTGGTCAGGCGGGAAACCTACAGTCTAAAGTTGAAGTTGCATTAGGTCAGTTAGAACTAAATCATGAAGGTTACATATTTTCAATAAAAATAAGAAGGATTTCTTATGCAAAATTTTGATTCATTCAGAAGGCCGCAAGTTCCTCACCCCTGCCTAAGACAGTGCTGGTATTTCAACTGAGCTAAGATAGGATAACAGTTATAAAGTTAATAGTACAGTATTAACCCTTAAATGGTCCAAACGTTTATATACGTTTTTTCAACATCTGAAAGTATGTAAAACAATGTAGATCTTCTTTTTTGTTTTACATTTGAAAACGTGTAAAAAAAACTTTTATCTACATTTTTTTTGTTAGATTTGAAAATATGTAAAAAAAAGTAGATCTACTTTTGTAGCACTACGAATTTGAACGTCAATCTCTTTGGACCGTTTAAGGGTTAAAAAACATACAAGTCACTTCTTACCTCTGAATCCAGTCCAAGTGTGAAGAGCATGAAGAAAAACAGAATGGACCAGATCTGTGGGTAAGGCAGTGTGCGGGAGATGGCCTCAGGGTAAGCTATGAAGGCTAACCCAGGACCTGCCACAACCATAACTCTCATTACCACGAGATAAACATAGCTTTCTATCTAGTCATCATATGCTACATTTCACAATGAATACAATGTTACATGAAGACATTATTTTCAATATTACAACTGGTGAACATCTCCCACTCTCCAGTCTCTCTAGGATACTACAGTACTGTACATTGTTAAAAAACTCTCAGTACCTTTGTTGACATAATGATGCAGGATGTATCAGTCACTACCTACACTACAACTTTCACTCAGGATGTACCAGTCACTACCTACACTACAACTTTCACTCAGTAGGTATCAGTCACTACCTACACTGCAACTTTCACTCAGGATGTATCAGTCACTACCTACACTACAACTTTCACTCAGGATGTATCAGTCACTAACAATGCAACATCCCCCCAATGAAAAGCAGGGGTGTCACTAGCATGTTAAGAGACAACACAATAAGTGTCAGGGGCCCAAGACTGCCTCCCAGCATACGTAAGGGGGATTATCTTCAAGCAGGCACTGGACAAGCACCTAGAGTTGGTACCTGACCAGCCGGGCTGTGGCTGGTACGTTGGATTGCGTGCAGCCAGCAGTAACAGCCTGGTTGATCAGGCCCTGATCCACCATGAGGCCTGGTCACAGACCGGGCTGCGGGGGCATTGATCCCCTGAACTCTCTCCAGGTAAACTTCAGGTCCAGGGTGTATCAGTCACTACCTACACTACAACTTTCACTCAGGATGTATCATTCACTACTACACTGAAACTTGCACTCAGGATGTATCAGGATGTATCAGTCACTACCTACACTACCACTTTCACTCAGGATGTATCAGTCATTACCTACACTACAACTTTCACTCAGGATCAATAGCAGCTCATAGCTAAAATTAGTGAAGGTGTTGCTTCAGAAAATTTTTAGCCATTGTTTTAATATTGTGCAAAACGAAACAAGCATATAAAAAGAATATTTATACATAAGCTTGATAAAATCATGAACAAAAAAATATTTTTTTACTTACCTAAATTGTTACAGTTCAAGCTTGATCCATTCGTTTAAAAATGAAATCCAATCTTGTTCTACTTTGCGCGAAAAGATTAATAATTTTTTCCTTGATCTCTTGATGACTACTGAGGGCATTTTTCTCCATTGAAAGCAATGCAAATGCATTTAGTCTTTCAGAATTCATAGTGCTCCTTGGAAAAGTTTTTTATTCTTTTCAGTGTTGAAAAGCAGCATTCTGGCTCTGATGTAGTCATGGGCAATGTCCAGAGGGTTTTCATCAGTTTCGTAATTTCATTAAGAACATCATCTAGATTATTTTCCAAGATAAATTTCAGCAGCTCATTTAATTTGCAATATTCATGCATGTCGGATCTACAATAGAATACTGTTAGTTCAGTTTCAAGCTTTTCTTTGTCAGTCATGGGATATGCTTCAGTGGTCAGTATTATATTTTCTGTAGGCAATTCGTTCTTAAAACTAGTGAAGCTTTTCTTGTTGAACAATTTAGCAGCTACTAAGTGTTTATGGGTGTGATTTATAGGCCCTCAAACCTTGATAGGGAGGGCAGTAAGCTGTTATGGGACGAAATTCATAAGGCATCTAGATATGAAAATGTTGTGATAATGGGAGATTTTAACTTTAGACAAATTGACTGGAACAGTTTGACAGGAAATTTAGAGTCGAGCTACTTTCGTGATACAATTCAGGATTGTTTTTTTAAAACACTTTGTGACAGAACCAACTAGAGGAAATAACCTGCTTGACTTGGTTCTTGCCACCAGAATCACTAAGTAAGAATCTTGAGGTTAATGATGAGTTTGGGGAAAGTGATTACAAATCACTCAGTTTTAATATATCATGGAATTACCCTAATAATGGCAATCAAGTCTCTGTCACTGACTTCTGCTTGGCTGATTTCATAGGACTGAGAAATTACTTGGGTGGGCTAAACTAGAATGACCTGACTATGGGTCAGGTACCTGGTAATGATTGCCGATATGACATTTTCTAGAGAATAGTTCTAGTTGCTCAGACAACTTATGTTCCAAATAGGGGAATGAGATCAAACAAAAATGATCCTAAATGGATAACAATAGATTAAAACATCTCATTGGTCAAAAGAGAGGCATATACAGGCAAATCAAAAGAGGAGAGGGGCAGTTAAGAAATCAATATATTCAGTTAAAGAGAGAAATAAAAAAAAAGGGAATAAGAAAAGCAAAAAGAAATTATGAGGTTAAAGTTGCAAGAGAATCGAAGACTAACCCAAAAGAATTCTTTCAGGTATACAGAGTAAGATTAGGGACAAGATAGGCCCACTCAAAAGTTACTCGGGTCAGCTCACCGACAGTGATAAGGAAATGTGTAGATTTTTAACATTTACTTCCTCTCAGTTTTTACGCAGGAAGATACTAGTGATATTCCAGAAATAATAAATTATGTAGAACAGGACAACAATAAACTAGGCACGATTAGGGTCACAAGTGACATGATCCTTAGACAAATAGATAAATTAAAACCTAACAAATCCCCAGGTCCTGATGAACTGTTTGCGAGGGTTCTAAAGGAATGTTAAGAGGAACTTAGCAAACCGTTGGCTAATCTTTTCAACGTATCACTACAAACTGGCATAGTGCCAGATAAGTGGAAAATGACAAATGTGATATCTATTTTCAAAGCAGGTGACAGGTCCTTAGCTTCTAACTATAGACCAATAAGCCTAACCTCCATAGTTGGAAAATTTTTGGACTCAACAATTGCCGAGGCAATTCATAACCATCTTGAAAGGCATAAACTGATTAATGAATCTCAGCACGGTTTTACAAAAGAGCGCTCCTGCCTTACGAATTTATTAATTTTTTCACTAAGGTATTTGAGGAGGTAGATCATGGTATTGAATATCATATTGTGTATATGGACTTCAGTAAGGCTTTTGATTAGAGTCCTTTTACCACATCAGAGAGGCTTTCTATTCCACACCAGAGCTATTGAAAATTAAGGCACACGGAATAGGAGGAGAAATTTTTTCCTGGGTAGAGGCATGGTTGGCAAATAGGCAGCAGAGAGTTTGCATAAATGGGGAGAAATCAGAGTGGGGAAGCATCACAAGCGGTGTTCCACAGGGGTCAGTGTTGGGCCCGTTGTTGTTCACAATTTACATAAATGATATAGATGAGGGTATAAATAGCGACATAAGCAAGTTTGCCGATGACACCAAAATAGGCCGTCCAATTCATTCTGATGAGGACATTAGAGCACTCCAGGAAGATTTGAATAGACTGACGCAGTGGTCGGAGAAGTGGCAGATGCAGTTTAATATAGACAAATGCAAAGTTCTAAATGTTGGACAGGAAAATAACCATGCCACATATAAACTAATGCAGATCTTAATATTACTGACTGGAAAAAGGATTTAGGAGCTCTGGTTAGCAGTAATCTAAAACCAAGACAACAGTGCATAAGTGTTCGCAATAAAGCTAACAGAATTCTTGGCTTCATATCAAGAAGTATAAATAATAGGAGTTCTCAGGTTGTTCTTCAACTCTATATATCCTTGGTTAGGCCTCATTTAGATTATGCTGCACAGTTCTGGTCACCGTATTACAGAATGGATATAAATGCTCTGGAAAACGTACAAAGGAGGATGACAAAGTTGATCCCATGTATCAGAAATCTTCCCTATGAGGATAAACTGAAGGCCCTGAATCTGCACTCTAGAAAGGCGTAGAATTAGGGGGGATATGATTGAGGTGTATAAATGGAAAACATGAATTAATAAAGGGGGTGTAAATAACGTGCTAAAATTATCCAGCATAGATAGGACTCGCAGCAATGGTTTTAAGTCGAAAAATTCAGATTCAGGAAGGACATAGGAAAGCACTGGTTTGGTAATAGAGTCGTGGATGAGTGGAACAAACTCCCGAGTACAGTTATTAACTAAAACGTTGTGTAGTTTTAAAAATAGGTTAGACAGGCCCTCTCCGAAACTCGTTCTCAGGGTCGGCCAAATTTCAAAAAAAAAAAATTATTTTTTCTTATGAAAAAATAGAGTATTTTTTTCTAAACATTGTAGGCTAAACAAAAAAATTTTAACGTCAATATTTACCGAGATATGGAGGTGTGAAATTTGCCAAAATTGAACAACTCTTTGAAACATGGTGTCATGCACAGTGGAGTTTTGCACTCCTCACACATAAAACGAGTGTCTCTGCGTTGTTGTGGGCGTTTTTTTGTATGTGAACAGACGTAACACCTCTTCTGAGCCTTTTTCTTCAAAGCAGTAGCAGGCAGTTTTACCAGGAAGTGATCACCATGCTTCAGACGAGCAGGTAGTTGTTGATAATTTGGTGGGCGGTCAATTGCAGGTGCATTTCCTTGGTACTTGAATACTATTTGTCTGATGACAGACAAACAGAATTCGCCGTACTGTGGTTTGTTTCTGGTGCTCATCTTATACATATTATAAGCATTGAGCATGGAAATGTCCAGAAGATGGAAAAACAGTTTGATGTACCACTTATAACTCTTGCGAACACAATCAGCAAACCCAATCTGCATGTCACATTTGTCCACTGAACGCATGTTGAAGGTGTAATCAATCACAGCTGCAGGTTTTAGAATGGGTTCATTTCTCTCTCTATGCTGCCTGCCACTGTCTGCCATTTCATTAGGGTGAATTGATGACAACAGTGTGACATCTCGTTTGTCATGCCACCGAAATGCCATGATGTCATTGGCAGCAAACGCCTGCACCTCACCTCTGCGAGTGCCAGCGTCAAACCTGGGCATATGTTTTCGATTTGCACGCACTGTGCCACACACATCTGTCATGTTCACTCGCAAAAAATCACTGAGTGAGGGGCTTGTGTACCAGTTATCTGTATATAATATATGCCCCTTACCAAGGTATGGTTCTATCATTGTTCGAACCACATCACCTGAGATGCCCAATAACTTCCTGGTATTTTGCAATGTATAACTTCCAGTGTACACAATAATATCCAATACCAGACCACTGTAACAATCACAAAGCACAAACAACTTTATACCAAAGCGTTTCCTCTTGCTTGGTATGTACTGCTTGAAAGAGAGTCTTCCTTTGAACAGAATCAAAGACTCGTCAATTACAAGCTTCCTGAAGGGATAAAAATGAGTACTGAATTTCTGTTTCAGATACACAAACACATTCCTAATCTTATATAACCTGTCAGTTCTGTCAGGCCTGGTTTTATCTGAGAAGTGAAGCATACGTAACATTAGCACAAATCGATTCACTGGCATTATATCACTGAAACCTGGTGTTGCAATCAGGGGGTCTGTTGACCAGTATGATTTCACTTTGTGCTTATACACATGTGGCATAAGCATTATTGTGGCAAAGAAAAGATACATCTCAGCCACAGTTGCCTCCTTCCATTGGTGTAGACGTGATTTTGGTGAAAGTATTGTGTTTGCCATGGTGTACTCGTAGTATGTGTTGCTTTCCATGACAATACTTTTCATCAGTGGTTCGTCAAAGAATAACTCGAAACATTCCAGTTCAGTGGCATTGTTCCCAAGTGCACAAGATGGCCGTATTCCACTTTGGCTGCCATCAAACTGGTGGGGATTTGGAACAAAATTGACAGCTTCCTGCCAATCCCAGGTGCGGTCTGCTGGTGGGTACTGGACAATGACAGGTGGTTGTGGTTGTGGAGGTTGTGGTTGTGGAGGTTGTGGTTGTGGAGGCTGGTGTGGTGGGGGAGTGGGGGATGGTGGCCTTTGTTCTAGATCAGCTGAGGCAGCGGCGTGGGTGGCAGCGTGGGTGGCAGCATGGCCCACTGCTGGTGCCTCACCGCCGGCACCACTACCACCACGCACATTTTCCATCCCAATTGCAACAGTATCTTCGTCATTTTCACTGTCTGTTCCTGTTGTACAGCCATGGGATGTACTCCGAGATACACTCCTTCCCCTTGGTATAACATATGGCACACTTCCAGAGCGCATATATCGTCGTATATACTGACGCTTCACTGGGGAATATTGCACTTCACTATCACTACTGGAACTAGTTTGAAGAGCTTGTAGTTCATATTCACTATCACTATCATCACCTATGCTCTCATCTGAGTCTGGGATTTGGGAAAATAGAAGTTTCCTCTTGGGTTCTGGAACAACTGAACGTGAACACGAGGGCCCAGCACCAGAGGTGGAAGGCTGAGGGTCGTCTGGGTTTTCTTCACTATTACCGATATTATGGTCATTAGTTTCGGTCAAAACCTCACTAAAATCACGAAACTCATCTTCACTGGCACTTCCATCACTATTAGAACTGTCACTGGGGAACAAAAGTGTCCCAATTCGCCGAGGAGTGAGGAGCTTCTTACCGCGAGGCATGGTGGACATTGTTTACTAAGAGGGCATTCCCACAATGCACCACTGCGTCCCAGATTTTTTTTCTACCGCACACACTGACCACGCAGACCCATTCTCTCACACCTAGGCCTACCAGCCTTTTACTTGGCTCACGAAATCGTAATGGCACGATAGCAAACAAACCATACCACGGGCGGGATTTGAACCCGCGATCAGAGAGTCTCAAAACTCCAGACCGTCGCGTTAGCCACTGGACCAGCTAGCCACTGGACCAGCTAGCTAGCTGGTCCAGTGGCTAACGCGACGGTATGGAGTTTTGAGACTCTCTAACCGCGGGTTCAAATCCCACCCGTGATATGGCTTGAAGCTTCTCTAATTTCTGTCCTTATCTCCTCATGGTATACTTGTAGCTGGCAGTCAATCATCTCATCCTGAATGATCTTACAAACACCTTTGAAGGCCATACTGGTTTCTAAGTGATTCTTCAAATCTGGATCTAATTTAGAGCAAAATTTATTAATCGTCTAATTACCCCTGAATTTACTGAATCATCTTTTTCATCATGTCCATATAAGGGAGTTTCAAAGTTTCCATAAAAGAAAACACAGTCTATGTTTTTGTATCATATTTCATGGTTCTTTTTAACCTTTATGTTATGTTCACTGACTGAAAGTCTGTATGACTCAGTAAGTTTCTCCTTAATATTTATGTTTCCTAAAAGTGACAGTGAAACCACATTTTCAACGTGCTTCTTTGACTTCTCATGTTTTTCAGTTTTTTCTTTCATTTTGTTTATATTTCTAAAACCGTCTTTTGTCAAAGTTATATCATCTCCGAACAGCAAACACGGGTAGCAAAACAGCTGCAAAGTCGACTTTTCCGTTGGTACAATTCAGAATTAAAGCTACGAATATACTTCTTGTTGTTGCTTATTCCTGGCCAAGATATTTGAATATCATGTGTTGAACAGCCTCTTTTCTTAACTGTAACTTTCTCATGGAGAGACAACTGTGAAAACTTAAGCTGTTGAAGTTCATTTACAATCACAGAACTTATTTCTTGGGGATGCAAGGAGGCCATGACTAAATTATTTAAATTTTCTGTAAAATAAAAGAACCAAAAAAAAAAACTATGAATTAAATAAAATAGCTGGAAGCATGATAATCACCTAATACTACATTTTATCACATTCAACTACCTACACTACAAAAATTACTTTTGATACATTTATGCTTTACATTTTCTTATATACAAAATGATATAGAATAATTCAATGTACAGTATAAATATATAAATTTACATATTGTATGTGGGCACATAAAATAACCTTGACACATTTATTTATATTTACACGTACACATAATGTATATTTAGACATTTAAAATCATTCTCTCTCTCTCTCTCACTATCATACACACACACATGGAGGCATCCTCAGACATCATAGCAATCATGGAAACCAAGCTCAAAGGAATGATAACAGACGCAATCTTTCTAACCGGACATCAGATCCTGAGGGAATAGAGGGGGTGGAGGAGTTGCACTGCTCATCAGAAACCAGTGGAGTTTTGAGGAGTTAAAAGAATGGACAGAAGAGAAACAAGGAACTACATAGTAGGAACACTTAAGACTGGGGGGTCCCAAGGTGGTGATTGCAGTGATGTACAGCCCACCACAGAATAGGAGGAGGCCAAGACAAGAATATGAGAGCAACAGAGCAATGGTTGATACACTAGCTAGGTGGCCAGGAGAGCCACCTAGCTAGTGGAGGACTGTCTAACTTATTTCCATTGGGGTCCTCAATCTTGTCCCCCAGGATGCAACCCACACCAGTCGACTAACACCTAGGTACCTATTTTCTGCTAGGTGAACAGGACAACAGGCGTAACGAAACGTGTTAAAGTGTTTCCACCGGCCATAAATTGAACCCGGGCCCTCCGTGTGTGAAGCGAGAGCTTTAGCCACCAGGCCACCCAATTGCATTTTCTTGGACTGTAACAAGGTTTTTGACACAGTTCCACACAAAAAATTAGTGCAAAAGCTAGAGGAGCAGGCAGGAATAATAGGAAAGGCAGTGCAATGGATCAGGTAATACCTCGCAGAGAGGAAACAATGAGTGATGGTACATGACGAGGTGTCAGAGTGGGCACCTGTGATGAACAGGGTTCCACAATGGTCAGTCCAAGGACCGATACTATTTCTGGGATATGTGAATGACATGACAGAAGGGATAGATTAAGAGGTGTCCCTGTTTGCAGATGATGTGAAGCTAATATGAAGAATTCAAACGAATGAGGTCAGGTAGGACTACAAAGGTATCTGGACAGGCTGCAAGCCTGGTCAAGCAACTGGCTCCTGGAGTTTAACCCCACCAAGTGCAAAGTCATGAAGACTGAGGAAGGTCAAAGAAGATTGCTGACGCTGACGGAATACAGGCTAGGGGGACAAAGGCTACAAACTACACTCAAGGAAAAGGATCTTGGGGTGAGTATTATACCAAGAACATCTCCTGAGGTGCACATCAGTCAATCAATCAATCAATCAATCAAGTTTATTCTCTATAAAGATTACAATGCGGGGTTTACAGATTTTAGGATATTGTGAGGTTTACATGTTATAAAATACTAATTACAGAGGGGGCCACTATGACACCTAGCATGGCTAGGAATTTCGGGCAGCCTCAGATTAATTCATAACTCTTAATTATTACAGATTATGGAGTAAGTTGGTATTAAGGCTAAGTGACTACATTATAGTTTGTGAGTTTAGCAATGTGAATGCTTTTGTTTTGGTACAATACATAGTGTCTACATTAGAGTATCACAAGCAAACTTATGATTAGTTAGGATTCATTATTTTAACCCTTAAACTGTCCAAGCAGATCTACGTTCACATGCGTAGTGCTCCAAAAGTAGATCTACGCTTTTTTTACATATTTTCAAATATAACAAAAAAAGAAAAAGTAGATCAAAGTTTTTTACACGTTTTTAAATGTAAAAAACAAAAAAGAAGATCTACTTTTTTTACATACTTTCAAATGTTGAAAAAACGTAGATCTACGTTTGGACAGTTTAACCCTTTGACTGTTTCAGGGCCCTCTCTGAAACTGTCATTCTATGTCGCCAAATATTCGAAAAAAAAAAAAATTATTTTTTCTTATGAAAATGTTAGGAATATTTTTACTAGTGTTTTAAGCCTAAAAAAAAATTTTTGCCATCAGTACTTACCGAGATATAGAGCCGCAAAGTTTGCAGAAATTGACGTGCGTACGGCAACAGCCGCGACTGCCGCCCACCCGGTATTCTTTTATTTACTCTAATTCAAAGGTTTCTTGCATTTTTCAATATTTTTCTTTTCCAGGTAACTTATGTGGCCTGTGAGACCAATGTAAGGTGCATTGTTCAAATATACACTCATTATTTACAACACAATAACAGAACAAACTTTATCACTATTAGTTTGTGTATACACTTTGTTTACACAAACAAACAATACAAAACAATGTTTATTACTATTGTTCCATAATATATATACATATGTACAGTCACTAACCACGTTCCTAGAACTGCTGCAGCTTGTGGAACTCTTTGAAACATGGGTATATGCAGAGGGGGCACTTCACACTCCTCACACATAAAACGAGTGTCTCTGCGTGTTTGTGGGCGTTTTGTGGTATGCATACATACATAACACCTCTTCTGAGCATTTTTCTTGGCAGTAGTAGGAGGCAGTTGTATGGGGTAGTGATCACCAGGCCTCAAACGAGATGACGTCTGTGGGCGCTGGTCTATTGCAGGAGTTGCTCCTTTGTACTTTGCAATTATTTGTCTGATTACTGACAGGCAAAATTCACCATATTTTGGTGTTTTGTTGGTCTTCAACTTGTATATGTTATAAGCATTTAGCATAGAGATATCAACAAGATGGAAAAAAAGTTTGATATACCACTTATAACTCTTGCGTACACAGTCTGCAAACCCAATCTGCATGTCACATTTGTCCACTAAGCGCATATTGAGGTTGTAGTCCATGACAGCTGCAGGCTTTAGAATGGGTTCATTGGTCTCTCTGTTGTCCCTGCCACTGGGTACCATTTCGTTTGTGTGAACTGATGTCAACAATGTGACATCACGTTTGTCATGCCACCGAAATGCCATGAT
>NW_027196421.1:90000-92015 GCF_038502225.1 Cherax quadricarinatus
AGTGACCTAGTAGCGATCAGTGAAGAGGCGGGGCCAGGAGCTCGGACTCGACCCCCGCAACCTCAACTAGGTGAGTACAACTAGGTGAGTACACACATGAGGATGAGGCAGGACTGCAAAGAGACCTGCACAGGCTGGACATGTGGTCCAGCAACTGGCTTCTCGAATTCAATCCAGCCAAATGCAAAGTCATGAAGATTGGGGAGGGGCAAAGAAGACCGCAGACAGAGTATAGGCTAGGTGGACAAAGACTACAGACCTCACTCAGGGAGAAAGACCTTGGGGTGACCATAACACCGAGCACATCACCTGAGGCACACATCAACCAAATAACCGCTGCAGCATACGGGCGCCTGCCAAACCTGAGAACAGCGTTCCGATACCTTAATAAGGAATCGTTCAAGACACTGTACACTGTGTATGTTAGGCCCATACTGGAGTATGCAGCACCAGTCTGGAACCCACACCTGGTCAAGCACGTCAAGGAAAGGTTAAGGGAAATCGGACTGACGACACTGGAGGACAGAAGGGTCAGGGGAGACATGATAACGACATACAAGATACTGCGGGGAATAGACAAGGTGGACAGAGATAGGATGTTCCAGAGAGGGGACACAGGGACAAGGGGTCACAACTGGAAGCTGAAGACTCAGACGAGTCACAGGGACGTTAGGAAGTATTTCTTCAGTCATAGAACTGTCAGCAAGTGGAATAGCCTAGCAAGTGAAGTAGTGGAGGCAGGAACCATACATAGTTTTAAGAAGAGGTATGACAAAGCTCAGGAAGCAGAGAGAGAGAGGATCCAGTAGCGATCAGTGAAGAGGCGGGGCCAGAAGCTGAGTCTCGACCCCTGCAACCACAATTAGGTGAGTACATAAATACACTCCCCCCTCCCCCACCGACATCTCACTCCTTCACCTGATCCCTCCCCTCCCTCTTTCACCCTCCCCCTCCCCACCTCTCCCTCCTTCCCCCTCTCCCTCTCCCACTCACCCACTTGCTTCACTTTCCTTCCCACTCCCCCTCCCCACAACTCTCCCACATAGCCAAAGTTCCTCCTCTACCTCCCCCCCCCCACACTCTGACATACACAATACTAACCTAACATACAGAATTACATAGGTTTCCCACTCTGAGGCAATCAGGATAAAACAAAAATGGGTTGCCAGTGAGCAACAAGAAAAACCAAGGGACAGGAGGAGGAAACTGCAAGGGAAGATTGGGCAGCAGAGCTCACAAAAAGGGAATATGAATAGGAAAAGAAACTAGAAGAACTTAGCATGAGAATGGAAGAGAGGATAGACATGGAAAGCAGGAAGTGGGAGGTGCAAGTCAAAGCAGCAGAGGCCAGGATACAGAGTTTAGAAGAGGAACTGAAAAATCTGAAACAGCCTAAAGAACTAAAGAACATTTTGGGATTGACAACAGAGACTACTACCTCAGTCACAAATAAGGGGACTGTAGGGAAAGAAGGAGCAAAACTGCATGTAGAAGCTCAATCAGTGGAGACTGTAGTAAATGAAAGAGCTAAGCTATATGTGGAGGCCCTAACAGACCACAGCAGAGCCCAGGGAAAGCCGAGAAGGGAAAATGACAGGCCACTGAGCCCAAGTACATTAGCTAGTGAAACTGAAGAAAGATAAGCTGAAATGGAGGAAATCAAATTGAATGAGGGGATACACAGGGATATGCAGTGGGAGCATGAAAGGGTGAGGTCAGTCTTTGTGTATGGGCTCCAGGAAGTTGAAGGGGAAACATATGAAGCAAGAAAACAAGGGAAAAAAAAAGCAATTGAAAGCATCATGAAAGCAATAGGAGAAGACGACATGACCCAGCTGGAAAATTTTCGGAGAATAGGGGGGTTTGTAAAAAAAAGAACCTGGCCAGTAAAAGTGACCTTCAAGGCAGAATCGACTCGGAACAGGATCCTGCAGGAGAAAGCATGATTAAGGGATATGCCAGCATACAGGAAGGTGTATCTCGACCGCGACAGAACACAAGCAGAAAGGAAGAAA
>NW_027196422.1:0-92006 GCF_038502225.1 Cherax quadricarinatus
TGGCATTGCATTAGCTTTGCCAACCCTTTACAAACTTTGAGTGTCAGTTGCTTTGCTATGGTCAGCCTTGCTATTGTATGATCATTCAACAGCTCGCTACTAGCTTGTTTGGTGTGCTCGCTTCGCTATGGCCAATCTTGTGGAACAGTGTAGCTTGCTGTCTGGCATTGCATTCAGCTTTGCCAACGCTTTACAAACTTTGCATGTCAGTTGCTTTGCTATGGTCAGCCTTGCTATTGTGTGATCATTCACCAGCTCGCTACTAGCCTGTTCGGAATGAAGATTTTGCAGTCAGCTTTGCTGTGGCGTATCCACCTTGTATGCATATTCTGCAATCGTACTGTGCATAGCTTAGCGTGTTCTGCAAATAACATGTTACGTTGGGGTATTCTGCAATCGTACTGTGCAAATCAAATAACTTATACATTGTGGTATGCCACCTAGACGAGTCAGACGTCTGGTGTCGGCATATACTTTGTTTAACCTATCTAAATTGTCCCTACAGCATTGTTGGCAAATTGCTCATTCCATTGGCATTGATTGCAAACGCACTCTCACAGCTGCACAACTGCGTTCACTGATCACTGACAAACTTCGAGAGGAAGAGATGGCACATCAGACTCCTCCCTCTATGGGAGCTAGGAACAAAACTCTGATGTTCTCGCAGGAGGAAGATGATATATTGTGGCATGTACACACCCTCATATACTGGCTATCTCCCCCAACCAGCGAACCAGGTAACTAAGAGTTGACGATGGTGCCCCGTCGTTCAACTAGTAACCAGGTTCCAGCCAATAAGAAGATGGTTTTGGCAATTGCAGAGGTTATGTGGGTACCACTCTCCTGTCTGCCCTTGTCATTCCCATTCTAGAGCTGGTTGAAGCACGGTCTGCTCTCTTGTGGCTTCTATTCTGCCTTTCTTACCGTGGAGTGCACTAATACCTATCACTGTACATAGTGTATATAGTGTACATATTGCTGTTCTAAATTGGTGAAGGATAATATAAGTCAAAACTTTTCTCCTGTGTTTATTTTGCTCCCTTTACACCCAGGATTACAGGCCATTTGGACTCCTGGGTTGTAATATATATCAACGGAGGAAAATCATCAGTCTAGTGTAGCAGGGTTGTCTCAAGGTGAATCAGCAGCGTTGGTACTTGAGCTGGCAAAAATCAATCTTGAGCAGACTAGGGAACAGAGAGCATTTGCAAAAGAAGAATTTGATAGGGAAAAGGAAAGGAGGCAGTTTTCGCATTCTGTAAATGACTTTAGTTTACAGAAAGCAGTACAGCTTGTTCCCCGCTTCAATGAGGCCGAACCAGAACAATTTTTTGAAGCTTTCGAAAATCAGGCTCTAGCCTTGAGGTGGCTGGAACAGCACTGGGCATCGTTGGTTCACACAGCATTGTTTGGTAAGGCACAGGAATTTACGTCAGTGTTAAATGACACTGATTTTTCCGATTATAAAGTAGTGAAGACCACAGTGTTGGGAGCATATACTTGTATCCCATCTAAGTATCAGAAGCTTTTCAAACTAGGTAGACGACAGCTTGGTCAATCCCTGGTTGTTTTTGTGCGACAGCAGACCAAAGCTTTTACCAGCTGGTATAAAGCAAGTGGTGTTGCTACCTTCGATAATCTTGTGCAGCTTATTCTGATTGACAACCTGCTGGAGTCTGTGGGACCAGAGGTTCGAGTCTTTCCGCAGGATCGTGACTTAACCACTGCATTGGAGGCAGTCAGGTCGGCTGATACCTTTGAAACTAACCACTCCTTGTCTGAGCGGTCCTGTCTCTCTTTTCAACAGCCTGGCATAAGCAGAGATCGTCAACCTTGGAGAATGAAGTGCCAGCCGGAGGGAGAACGTCTACGTCAGCCAACTAAGTCACCTGGTGAGCCACGCTTCTCAACTTATGGTCCACCTGATGAGAGACAAACTACTCAACATGGTGCATCTCGACAACAGTATCCAGAGAGACACCAGCCAGAGCGACACCAGTTGCAACGTCAGCAGGGAGTAAAGGGCAAGCCTGTCGTCTGCTTCCTCTGTAACAAAGTAGGTCACATCCGTCCCAACTGCTCCCACAAACCCCAACCTATTGGGGAAATCTCTAATATCCCTAGTAACATGTCCCTGAGAGAAGTAGAAAAAGGGATGGCCCCTTATTATTGTAAGAGTCTTATTTCCCTTCAGGAAAACTCCGAAATAACTGAAGTCAAAACCTTTAGAGATACTGGAGCATATTGCTCACTTATAAGAGGGGGAATATTACCCCTTTCAAAGAACACTTCCTTGAATTCCTCTGTTGTTTCAGACTTCGGAACAATGCTCTTCTCCAGACTGAGGGACTGACCACCTCAAAACTTTAAGGGTGATGGACTGATTACATCGTCTTCAAGTCTCTTCTGCTTCTATCACTTTTCTGTACTCGACTGAAGAAGCCTACTGTGTAGGTGAAACGTTTCGTAATAAAGATACCTAACTGTTGCATATGTGTCTTACCTAACAGTAGTCGTTTTGATAAGGACCTGCCTCGCATGGGCCAGTAGGCCTTCTGCAGTGTTCCTCCATTCTTATGTTCTTATGTTCTTGACCGCTGATGATCAGCCCGGTAACTGTAGTCTTTCACCAGCAGTTTAGCTTTCTCTTCAAACATTTCAAAAGCTTCATCATTGCGAAGTGAGCTTACAAATTCCACTAAGCCTGCATAGAGGTTAGCACAAGTAGCCATTTCAATTTCAATTTTCTGAAGTGTCTTGTTCGTGGCATTTAACCGTTCCAGTATACAGTCCCAAAGCACACAGAGTAAGGCCAATTCAAAATCTTCCAATTTTGATGCTAAGCTGGCTGCTTCGCTTCTTGTAGTTGCTGTCTGGTCTTCATCCTCTGCTATTTGGATCAAACAGAACGTATTTCAGCGAAGCTGTCTTTGAAGATTGAGACACTTATGCAGCATATGGGAATTTTTATTCTGGAAACGTTTCGCCACACAGTGGCTTCATCAGTCCAATACAAAGAGGAAGGCGTAAGGAGAGGAGGAGAATGAGGTAATCAGTCCCTCAACCTGGAGTCGATGTGTTCAGTCCATCAATCTTGTAGATCATGTATCTGATTCATGCGGAGGTCGGTTCCAGTCTTTTCGATCCATCTGGAGGAGTGTTCACCAGTGCTGAGGAAAGTTTGGAGGGCTTCTGTAAGAGGAATGAATTTTATAAAGCGCTCTACAGGCTTACCACTGGAGTCGACAAAGCGAACAATGAATGTCAATTGATCTGTATGTGAGATATCTGGTGTTGAATCTACACTTATTGCAAAGTATTTTGCAGTTTTCACAGCTGCTATGATGTTATTGAGGACCTTCTTAGTCATCAGTTCAATAAATTCATTGCATATAGTAGATGACATGTAAGATACAGTGCCTCTTCCTGCATTCCCAAGGCGTGACACATGATTTGCTAAGAATGGATTGAATTGTGCTAACAGTTCTATGATCCCTAGGAAATTGCCATTGTTTTCCGAACCAAAAACCTCATTTTCTCCATGGAAAGCAAGTCCTCTTAGCGCTAAGAATTTTACAAGAGCAACAACTCTTTCTAGAACTTTTCTCCAATAAGTGCGCTCTTTTTCAGTTTGATTTTCCAAATGAGAATCCAATAAGCCTTTTTTCTGTGCACGAAATACACTGGCTAAAATGCAGCTCCTGTGAGTGGTGCTGTTTTCATGTTCCTCGAAACGCTTGGAATTTTTCCAGTCATTGAACCCCTGTGTGAAGGTATTTTCTTTGGCAGAAAATAGCTTGCATGCTGAACAGTACACTTTTCCTGAGCTTTCAGAGTATACCATCCATGATCTTTTCAGTTTCTGAATTTGCAAGCTTCCTATAAAACATAGATGACTTTAAACAACGACGACTTCCATCATCATAAACCTTGCTGATTTCCTAAAGTCAATGTTCAGAGTTTGACTGAAGTTTTCTGCAATGAAAGCATTACGTAGAGAATCTGGGATTACATTTGGCCATGAGTTAGTTTAATATGTTAATTATGCACCCCATACCCATCCTGTGGGCGGTAGACAAAAGATTACAGAGGTACATAATTGGTCCAGGGACTGGACTCCAAAGTTTTGATAGCTGAGCAAGTTACAATTTACAAAGATAATGAACTCACAATTTACAAAGGTAATGAACTCACAATTTACAAAGGTAATGAACTTCAGGTAGGTCTGGTCACAATCATGACCAGCTACAAAGGTATTTACAGATTACAGAGGTACGTAATGGGTCCAGGGACTGGGCCCCCAAAGTTTTGATAGCTGAACTAGGTACAAAGGTAATGAGCTCACAAGTTACAAAGATATTGAATTCTGTAGAATGGTTACTTACGTTTATACATGGCTACAATCATGAACAAATTATAGAGTAATGAGCAATTCACACTTCCACACCCGGTCACAACTGTAATGAGTTATTGGTGCAAATATTGATTGTTGAGTCACATACATACACACACACACACCACACACACACACACACACACACACACACACACACACACACACACACACACACACACTTTAGTTTAATATCTTTATTATGCACCCCATACCCATCCTGTGGGCGGTAGTCAAAAGATTACAAAGGTACATAATGGGTCCAGTGAATGGACCCCAAAGTTATGATAGCTGAACTAGTTACAAAGGTAATGAACTCCAGGTAGATCTGGTCACAATCATGGCAAGTTACAGAGGTAATGAATCAGCTTCACTCCTATACATGGTTACAGTCATGAGCAAATTACAAAGTAATGAACCACTGATACGTCCACACCTGGTCACAATTGTAATGAGTTATAAATACAAATATTAAGTGGATCATACACAGTATGGAGTTATAACATCAAGCGTGACAGTGTCAGCGTGCCTCGTTGTGCTCCGGGTTTTCTGGTGTTTTCACGGTGGCTCTTACGTGCTAGAACTTAAATTTGTGTCATCAATCCTATACGATGCATCCCTCTAGCGCCTGGAACCAATCTTGGGCGGAAAACATTATATACTGAGTCAAAAAAGGAGAATTAGTGTGCACTACCTAGCAGAGTTTACTGCCAGAGGGGAATCATAGGCCTGTGTCCCGTGTGAAAAAATAATAATTGAACTTTGTGTCAGAGGAAAGAAAGTCTCCCTGAAAACATTGAGTATACATAGTGTATAGTGTATACTACAGTGGCTCCCTAATTTGTGTCATCAATCCTATACGATACATCCCTCTAGCGCCTGGAACCAATCTTTTCAAATTCAAATTCAAAGTTTATTCTCTATAAGGATTACAATGCTGAGTTTATAGAAATTTGGTTATTGTTTGGTTTAGTACCAACAGTGTCAGCGTGCCTCGTTGTGCTCCCGGTTTTCTGGTGTTTTCACGGTCGCTCTTACGTGCTAGAACTTTAATTTGTGTCATCAATCCTATACGATACATCCCTCTAGCGCCTGGAACCAATCTTGGGCGGAAAACATTATATACTGAGTAAAAAAAGGAGAATTGTGTGCACTACCTAACAGAGTTTACTGCCAGAGGGGAATCATAGGCCTGTCCCGTGTGGAAAAATAATAATAATTGAACTTTGTGTCAGAGGAAAGAAAGTCTCCCTGATAACATTGAGTATACATAGTGTATAGTGTATACTACAGTGGCTCCCTAGTATATTGATGATAAAGGCTAAAGTGTCATTTGAAAACAGGTGAATTTGTAAATGAAGTGATAAGCCTATAGAGGCAGGTGCCAGAAGTCGCCAGAAACTTACCACAGGTCAGCTGTTTTTAATAATCTTCCTGGCCTGCTAGTGTACTCGCATATAATCTAGTGATACCAGTTAATAGCAGAATACAGTGTTGTAGTAGCAACTAACCAGTATTATAATGGTACTTAGTGGAGTGGAGTGACTTTCATTAGTTTCTTTTTCTTGAAATACCAGACGTTACTGTGAATTTCATATAACCTGTAGTTACCAGCGGTCGCAATATACACAACGAGAAGCAATTATTACTACAGAAAAAGCGCCCTTCCTCCAAAATTTGCACCAGTCAACTATAGTGATAATATAGCATTTATTGTGGTGGAGACGGAAAAAAAAAAAATAGAGAAGCTAGATACAGCGATTGATAAACAAGGGTGGAGGCTCGACCGTTCGTCATTGTAGGAGTGCCAGCAGTCACCGGCTCTTCAACACGCAAGTTATACTTTTGTATCAATCAAATCACATATTACTCGGGTAGATAATTTCCAGTAGATCCTTCATGTGTTAGCTCAAATCACCGACCAGTATGGTTTAAATAAGTGACCCACTGATCAGATCAGATAGACTGGTCCGAACCCTTGACTGGTCCGAACCCTTGACTGGTCCGAACCCTTGACTGGTCCGAACCCTTGACTGGTCCGAACCCTGGACTGGTTTCAAACGGTTTCGTTGTGCACCACCTAGCAGGTTATTAATAGAATATTCAAGAGGTTGCTAGTAGAATTGCAGTAAATCAACCATTCAAATCATTATGAAGCTGTGTGTAGTCTGTGGTCAGTCAAACAAACGGGCTTCCACATGCATAAATTGTCATTTCTGTGGAAATTGGTGTCACGCCCCTTGTGCAGATATCCAAGAACTAGCTACAAGCAGTATTAAAACAGGGAAGTGTTTTTGGGTATGCCCAAATGAGATAAATCTGTGGACTAAAATCACAAGGGTATTAAAAGAGGTCAACATCAAAGCTGCTTTCATAGAAAACCTGGAAGCTTTCTACAACAGATGGGAACATAAAAAGTCCGGGCTGAATGGTACTGCCCTTGATACTGGCCATGTAGTCAGAAACTGTAAGGCTGGAGATGATGTCCTGGTAGTCAGTAAATGGGGGGCTGATAGTGCTGTCCTGGGAGACAGTAATGGGGAAGCTGGAGGTGCTGTCCTGGGAGACAGTAATGGTGAAGCTGGAGGTGCTGTCCTGGGAGACAGTAATGGTGAAGCTGGAGATGCTGTCCTGGGAGACAGTAATGGGGAAGCTGGAGATGCTGTCCTGGGAGACAGTAATGGTGAAGCTGGAGATTTTGTCCAGGTAGTCGGGAATTATACGCAGGAAGGAATACATATAAATGACCCCATAGGGGACAGGAGCCATAGTAGGGAAACAAGTGTAGTCAAAGATAAGATAAAACCAATATTGCAAACTAGAAATACCGCAGGAAATAGCAAACAAGAGGACTCCACTAGCAATAGTGAGGATATATTACCAAAAACAAATGGTGGGAGCTCCATTGTTGGTGCTAGGGAGGATAGAAGTAAGACAGGGAAACATGCACCAACAGGGAATACAGTCACAGAAACCCAAGGCAAACGGAAACCAAGCCTGTGCACATACTATGCACTCGGTATCTGCTGGCATGGGAAATCTGGAAAAACAGATGGGACGTGCAACTATGACCACCCTAGGAAATGCCATGCCCATATGACAACAGGAAAATGCAAACTCCCTTCCTGTAAGCTTTTTCACCCTGAACTGTGTACCTCTTCAGTACAGGAAAGACTGTGCTATAACTTAAATTGCCAGGCATACCATCTAAAGGGGACAAAAAGATACAAAACATCCAGGCCATGGGAAAACCTGGGTAGCCACAGCCACTCAAGAGGGAGAGGTTTTTTAGTGCCAGGAAGGAAAAAAAACTGGCAGGAAATGGCAGAAATCGTACACCAAATCCAGTCATTCCTGGAGTGGAACCACAGTCGATGGCCTCCACTCCAAACCAACAGATACAGATACTAATGCCGGAAAAAAAATCCCCCCCCAGTACCAACAATACCACCAGTCCGATAACATTCTTCTTTGCAAATATACAGGGTCTAAAGCCAGCAACAAACAACAAAATACCTTTCATCCGTGGACTGCTTGCAGAGGCAAAGGCAATGTTCGCGGCTTTCACTGAGACCCACATAAAGGATCACTTGGACAACGAAATATGGATCCCAGGTTACAACCTATACAGATGTGACAGAGTGAACAGGCAAAAGGGGGGGGGGGTTGGCCTGTACATTGCAGAGTCACTTGTTTGCACAGAACTGCTAAATGCCTCAAATGATGTAGTGGAAGTTTTAGCAGTAAAGGTCGAGAACCAAAACCTAGTCATTGTGATAGTCTACAAGCCTCCGGATGCAACATCCCAGCAATTCCAGGAACAGCTGTTAAAAATTGACCACTGTCTGGAAAACCTTCCAGCTCCTGCACCCAACATCTTGCTCCTGGGGGATTTCAACTTAAGGCACCTAAAATGGAGGAATATAGCAAATAATATTGTTGCAGTAATAACACCAGGAGGCAGCTCTGATGAAAACTCACACTCACGCGAGCTTTTAAATCTCTGCACAAAATTCAATTTAAACCAGCAAATAATAGAGCCTACTAGACTGGAGAATACACTAGACCTCATCTTCACTAACAATGATGATCTGATAAGAAATATCACCATATCAAAAACAATATACTCAGATCACAACATAATTGAGGTTCAGTCATGTATGCGCGGAGCCCCAGACCGACATAATGAGATTAGTCACGAGGGAGCATTCACCAAATTCAACTTCAATAACAAAAACATAAAGTGGGACCAAGTAAACCAAGTCCTAACCGATATAAGCTGGGAAGATATACTAAGCAACACAGACCCCAACTTATGCCTAGAACAGATTAACTCGGTGGCACTCGATGTATGCACAAGGCTTATTCCTCTAAGAAAAAGGAGGAGTAGATGTAAAACAGAAAGAGACAGGCGCTCCCTTTACAGGCGACGGAAAAGAATAACAGAGCGGCTAAAAGAGGTCAATATATCTGAAATGCGTAGGGAGACACTGGTCAGAGAAATAGCAAGCATCGAACTTAAGCTAAAAGAATCCTTTAGGAGTCAGGAATCGCGGGAAGAACTAAAAGCCATAAATGAAATCGAAAGAAACCCAAAGTATTTCTTCTCCTATGCCAAATCAAAATCGAGAACAACGTCCAGTATTGGGCCCCTACTTAAACAAGATGGGTCCTACACAGATGACAGCAAGGAAATGAGTGAGCTACTCAAGTCCCAATATGACTCAGTTTTTAGCAAGCCGCTAACCAGACTGAGAGTCGAAGATCAAAATGAATTTTTTATGAGAGAGCCACAAAATTTGATTAACACAAGCCTATCCGATGTTATCCTGACGCCAAATGACTTCGAACAGGCGATAAATGACATGCCCATGCACTCTGCCCCAGGGCCAGACTCATGGAACTCTGTGTTCATCAAGAACTGCAAGAAGCCCCTATCACGAGCCTTTTCCATCCTATGGAGAGGGAGCATGGACACGGGGGTCGTCCCACAGTTACTAAAAACAACAGACATAGCCCCACTCCACAAAGGGGGCAGTAAAGCAACAGCAAAGAACTACAGACCAATAGCACTAACATCCCATATCATAAAAATCTTTGAAAGGGTCCTAAGAAGCAAGATCACCACGCATCTAGAAACCCATCAGTTACACAACCCAGGGCAACATGGGTTTAGAACAGGTCGCTCCTGTCTGTCTCAACTATTGGACCACTACGACAAGGTCCTAAATGCACTAGAAGACAAAAAGAATGCAGATGTAATATATACAGACTTTGCAAAAGCCTTCGACAAGTGTGACCATGGCGTAATAGCGCACAAAATGCGTGCTAAAGGAATAACAGGAAAAGTCGGTCGATGGATCTATAATTTCCTCACTAACAGAACACAGAGAGTAGTCGTCAACAGAGTAAAGTCCGAGGCAGCTACGGTGAAAAGCTCTGTTCCACAAGGCACAGTACTCGCTCCCATCTTGTTCCTCATCCTTATATCCGACATAGACAAGGATGTCAGCCACAGCACCGTGTCTTCCTTTGCAGATGACACCCGAATCTGCATGACAGTGTCTTCCATTGCAGACACTGCAAAGCTCCAGGCAGACATCAACCAAATCTTTCAGTGGGCTGCAGAAAACAATATGAAGTTCAACGATGAGAAATTTCAATTACTCAGATATGGTAAACATGAGGAAATTAAATCTTCATCAGAGTACAAAACAAATTCTGGCCACAAAATAGAGCGAAACACCAACGTCAAAGACCTGGGAGTGATCATGTCGGAGGATCTCACCTTCAAGGACCATAACATTGTATCAATCGCATCTGCTAGAAAAATGACAGGATGGATAATGAGAACCTTCAAAACTAGGGAGGCCAAGCCCATGATGACACTCTTCAGGTCACTTGTTCTATCTAGGCTGGAATATTGCTGCACACTAACAGCACCTTTCAAGGCAGGTGAAATTGCCGACCTAGAAAATGTACAGAGAACTTTCACGGCGCGCATAACGGAGATAAAACACCTCAATTATTGGGAGCGCTTGAGGTTCCTAAACCTGTATTCCCTGGAACGCAGGAGGGAGAGATACATGATTATATACACCTGGAAAATCCTAGAGGGACTAGTACCGAACTTGCACACGAAAATCACTCATTACGAAAGCAAAAGACTTGGCAGACGATGCACCATCCCCCCAATGAAAAGCAGGGGTGTCACTAGCACGTTAAGAGACCATACAATAAGTGTCAGGGGCCCGAGACTGTTCAACTGCCTCCCAGCACACATAAGGGGGATTACCAACAGACCCCTGGCAGTCTTCAAGCTGGCACTGGACAAGCACCTAAAGTCAGTTCCGGATCAGCCGGGCTGTGGCTCGTATGTTGGTTTGCGTGCAGCCAGCAGCAACAGCCTGGTTGATCAGGCTCTGATCCACCAGGAGGCCTGGTCTCAGACCGGGCCGCGGGGGCGTTGACCCCCACAAATTATGAGGTAAGTTGGTATTATGGCTAAGTGACTAAATACTATTTTGTGAGTTTAGCAGTGTGAATGCTTTTGTTTTGGCACAGTATATAGTTTCAGTATTGGAGTATCACAGGATTCATTATATTAAGACTGAGATTAATATTTCTGTTTATGGTCAAATGAGTGTGCGAGTGTAAGTGTGAACCACCAGGTGGTATTCGTGAAGTTAGTTGACGGGGTGTATCAGGGAGATAAGATGTTTTCTAATGGTAGTTTTGAAGGTGATGAATGTGTCTGCAGTTCTAGAGTTCTCAGGTAGGGTATTCCAGATTTTAGGGCCTTTGACATACATTGAATTTTTGTAAAGGTTTAGTCGGACACGGGGAATGTCGTAGAGATGTTTGTTTCTGGTGTTATGCCTGTGGGTTCTGTCACAACTATCAAGAAAGCGTTTAAGGTCAAGGTTGATATTAGAGTTTAAGGCCCTGTAGATATAGATTGCACAGTAGTAAGTGTGGATGTACTGAACTGGGAGTAAGTTTAGATCTTTGAAGAGTGGGGGGGTGTGCTGCCAGGGATGGGATTTAGTGATTATTCTTACTGCAGCTTTTTGTTGGGTTATTATTGGCTTTAGGTGTGTTGCTGCAGTTGATCCCCAAGCACAAATAGCATAGGTGAGGTATGGATAAATAAGTGAGTGGTATAGTGTGAGAAGGGCATTTTGCGGCATGTAGTATCGTATCTTGGAGAGGATCCCAACCGTTTTGGATACTTTTTTGGCTATATGCTGGATATGGGTGCTGAAATTCAGGTTATTGTCAAGGTATAAGCCTAAGAATTTTCCCCCATTATTTCTGGTAATTAGAGTGTTGTCAATCTTAATGTTAATTTGTGCATCTCCTGCTCTGCTACCAAACATAATATAGTAAGTTTTGTCAGTGTTAAGCGTAAGTTTGTTGGCTGTCATCCAAGTCGATATTTTAGTCAGCTCCTCATTCACAATGGTGTTAAGGGTGGCAAGATTAGGGTGAGAGATGACATAAGTCGTGTCATCAGCAAAGAGAATGGGTTTTAGGTGTTGGGATACGTTTGGTAGGTCATTGATGTATATGAGGAAGAGCAGGGGACCAAGGACACTTCCCTGCGGAACTCCAGTATCAAGTGGCCATGTTGCTGATGCTGTGTCTTTAATGGTGACGTACTGATACCTATTAGTAATGTAAGATTTGAAATAAGCAAGCGCATGGCCTCTTATACCGTAGTGGTCAAGTTTGTGGAGTAGGATTTCGTGGTTTACTTTGTCAAAAGCTTTTCTTAGGTCAATAAAAATTCCTAGTGGATATTCCTTATTTTCCAGTGCTGTGTAAAGCAGATCTAGCATTTTTATGATTGCATCATTAGTGCTTTTATTTTTCCTGAATCCAAACTGGCAGGGGTTGAGTATGTTTTGAGCCGTTATAAATGAATACAGTCTCCTGTGCACAAGTTTCTCAAAGATTTTGGATAGCAATGGTAAGTTAGATATTGGCCTATAGTTGTTTAAGTCTGTAGGGTCACCACCTTTATGTATTGGTGTAACCCTTGCCATCTTGAGTAGTTTCGGGAAGGTGCTAGTCTCTATTGACTTGTTAAAAAGTAATGAAATAGCATGCGAAAGGACATGGGCCGCTCGCTTGTACAGTAATGGTGGGACATGAGACAGATTCCCCGAGTTATTTTTAAGTGACTTTATGATCCCAATGACTTCCGTGGGCTCAGTTGGTGCAAGATAGAAGGAATTAGGGAAATTTCCATCTAGGTAGTCCCCGGCATGGGCATTGGTATGTGGGATTTTACTGGCGAGATTAGATCCTATGTTTGAGAAGAAGTCGTTTATCTTGTTAGCTGTGTCAGTGGGATGTAGTGGTGTTTCATTAGGTTTAGTTAGGACAATATTCTTGGTTTTTCTCAGTTTGTGGGTCCCTAGAATCTGAGAGAGTGTTTTCCAGGTCTTTTTTATATCTCCTCTAGTGTCTGTGAATCTACTGGAGTAGTATAGTTGTTTGGCTTTTTTTATTACTTTGGTGAGAGCTGATGAATAGTGTTTAAGAATATCTTTGTGTATTAAGCCCTGTCTATATTGCTTTTCATATTGGTGTTTCTTGTCAATGGATTTCAGAATGGTGCTGGTTAGCCATGGGCAACCAAGCCGTTTGTTTGTGATCTGTTTTGTTTTTATAGGACAATGTTTGTTGTATAGTCTAAGTAATTTGTTAAGAAAGATGTCTGTCCAGTCATCAATACCATTGGCCTTGGAGAATTCTGTAGGCCAATCAACAGTCTCTAGGTCAGCTGTGAACTTCCTTACTGAGGCCTCGTCATGGAGTCTAAATGAGACTTTGTTGTATTCAAGTGGTGGTTTACTAATGTTTGTCAGGAGGAAGGTAGGGTAGTGGTCTGTAGTGCTATCTGTGATTATCCCTGATTTAAGGGGGGCTAGTATATTGGTCCATGTGTGGTCTATTATGGTTGCACTTGTCTCAGTGAGCCTGGTTGGTTTAGTTATTGTTGGTATGAGAAGTGTGTTGTTCATATTGTTGATGAAATCAGTTACAGGCTGATCATCTAGTAAGCCAAGGTTGATGTTGAAGTCTCCAGCTAAGAGAAGGTGGTGCTTATTCATTTGTCTGTTTGTTATTAGTATCTTGGGCGGAAAACATTATATACTGAGTCAAAAAAGGAGAATTAGTGTGCAGTACCTAGCAGAGTTTACTGCCAGAGGGGAATCATAGGCCTGTGTCCCGTGTGAAAAAATAATAATAATTGAACTTTGTGTCAGAGGAAAGAAAGTCTCCCTGAAAACATTGAGTATACATAGTGTATAGTGTATACTACAGTGGCTCCCTAGTATATTGATGATAAAGGCTAAAGTGTCATTTGAAAACAGGTGAATTTGTAAATGAAGTGATAAGCCTATAGAGGCAGGTGCCAGAAGTCGCCAGAAACTTACCACAGGTCAGTTGTTTTTAATAATCTTCCTGGCTCGCTAGTGTACTCGCATGTAATCTAGTGATACCAGTGAATAGCAGAATACAGTGTTGTAGTAGCAACTAACCAGTATTATAATGGTACTTAGTGGAGTGGAGTGACTTTCATTAGTTTCTTTTTTCTTGAAATACCAGACATATACTGTGAATTTCATATAACCTGTAGTTACCAGCGGTCGCAATATACACAACGAGAAGCAATTATTACTCCAGAAAAAGTGTCCTTCCTCCAAAATTTGCACCAGTCAACTATAGTGATAATATAGCATTTATTGTGGTGGAGACGGAAAAAAAATAGAAAAGCTAGATACAGCGATTGATAAACAAGGGTTGAGGTCGACCGTTCGTCACTGTAGGAGTTGCCAGCAGTCACCGGCTCTTCAACACGCAAGTTATACTTTTGTATCAATCAAATCACATATTACTCGGGTAGATAATTTCCAGTAGATCCTTCATGTGTTAGCTCAAATCACCGACCAGTATGGTTTAAATAAGTGACCCACTGATCAGATCAGATAGACTGGTCCGAACCCTTGACTGGTCCGAACCCTTGACTGGTCCGAACCCTTGACTGGTCCGAACCCTGGACTGGTTTCAGACGGTTTCGTTGGACAATAAAGCAGACTGTAAATGGATGGGGTTGTAGGCGCCCTTATAAACACAAACATTAAATATATACCAGGAACGTGCACGGTAAGCTGTCCAATATACAAAAACAGTTAGAAACAGAAATACAAATAGCTAGAGCTTCATTTAAGGAGGTTATTAATAGAATATTCAAGAGGTTGCTAGTAGAATTGCAGTAAATCAATCATTCAAATCATTATGAAGCTTTGTGTAGTCTGTGGTCAGTCAAACAAACGGGCTTCCACATGCATAAATTGTCATTTTTGTGGAAATTGGTGTCACGCCCCTTGTGCAGATATCCAAGAACTAGCTACAAGCAGTATTAAAACAGGGAAGTGTTTTTGGGTATGCCCAAATGAGATAAATCTGTGGACTAAAATCACAAGGGTATTAAAAGAGGTCAACATCAAAGCTGCTTTCATAGAAAACCTGGAAGCTTTCTACAACAGATGGGAACATAAAAAGTCTGGGCTGAATGGTACTGCCCTTGATACTGGCCATGTAGTCAGAAACTGTAAGGCTGGAGATGATGTCCTGGTAGTCAGTAAATGGGGGGCTGATAGTGCTGTCCTGAGAGACAGTAATGGTGAAGCTGGAGGTGCTGTCCTGGGAGACGGTAATGGTGAAGCTGGAGGTGCTGTCCTGGGAGACAGTAATGGTGAAGCTGGAGATGCTGTCCTGGGAGACAGTAATGGTGAAGCTGGAGATGCTGTCCTGGGAGACAGTAATGGTGAAGCTGGAGATTTTGTCCAGGTAGTCGGGAATTATATGCAGGAAGGAATACAGGGTTACTCGAATTGTGAACTGATGCATTAATGGTTGTACTAGCAGCATTTGCTGAGGCATTGCTTGAGAAGACTTGAGACATGTTTGCAAAATGTAAAACAAGAATTTAGAGAAACTAAAGAAAAGGTAACTGAGGAACACACGACACAGTGAACTTAAACGGGAAGAAAATGCTTAACTATTCTGCATAAGTAATTAAAAATTGACAGGTCACACTGTAAGCAAGGAAACTCACACAAGAAAATACTCAACTGAATAAACAACACTTTGAAAATCAAAAGAACTTGTAATTTACTCAAATCTATTTTACTTAAATTTTACTTTAAAATTGAATAAATGGCACAGTGAGTTGTCTTTACTCTCAATGCAATAGGGAAATTCAACAATAAAATGATGAATCAATCAAAAAATGTTAAATTGGACTCAATAAAGCTTGTGCAAAATTAAAACGAACTGGCAAACAATTCACTAAAATAAAATAAAATGGCACACAAAGAATAAAATATTATGCACAGAACAGAGCATAAGAAACTGCACTGATATAAACTGTAGCAATATTGCAAATAACAATTGCTAATCAAAAGTACTGCACAACACTACATAAAATTTCTGAAAGAAAAATTTTAATGACAACACAATGCTTGCACAAGAATTATTGCAAAATGAGTCAATGTGCAATAATAAAAAAAAATATTACACAAGAAAATACAGTTTACAAGAAAAAAAAATATAGCAAGGAATGAACTGAGGGAACACTTTAACTCTTAACTGCAGCTTAAGCAACACTTACTGAACAAACAAAGAATGATTTACTTAAAATGAACAACTTAAAAATTGCACTAAGAGTGAATTTGTTCAATGAAATATAAAAATAATAGGTGCAAAAAACACAAAACAAAAGATTTGAACACTTACAGTGATGCAGAACACAACACATCAATATAAACACAATACTAGAATTTTCTTGCTATGAAACTTGATGTGTGAAAAATTTGGAAAATAATTTCTTGCTTGCACAAAATAATGGCACTATTGTCTGTGGAGATAAGACAAATTAGACAATGGCTAAATGAAAAGAATTAACACAAAAATGTTCAACACACAGAGAGAGCAAAACAAGAATACACAAATGCTGGGAGGAAAATATAACAGACAACACTGAGTTGTGATGCAGAATATAAGGTAATAAATTACTGAATTAATTCACTGGAATACTGTTAACACAAGGTGATTCTGAAGTGGAAACAAATTCTATACTGCTTATATGTTGCACACACAACAAAGAAAAAACACTAAGGTACTTACTTTAAGTGTATAAAAAAAGAAGCACAACACAACAGATATGAAATTATGCATGAAAATTAACGCTGAATTAAGAAGGGGAAAAGAAAAATATTGCAATCAGTATACAATAAACACTGAGTCTAATCAAGAGTCACTGAATGTCACTAAGAAATCACTGGAAACACAAAAGAAATGTCTCAACACTCGCAAATATGTCTATGAAAAATATTATCGCTGTAGCGACTTGGTGAAGAATGAGGTGGAAGGTGGTGGATGGTGGTGGAGGATGTTTATGTCGTCTTGCGGCTGGCTACTGTCCTCTGCACACGTGATCGTAGAATTGCGCTTACATCGACAATAGACTTCACACAGGAGGCTTTCAATGGTGGTGCCACAGATGAAGACACACACTATCTCTTGACCCCCTATGTGGTCTTTAAAATATGGTACTAGTACCCGTAATAAGAGTACAATAATACAGTGGTAGTGGTTGGGTGAGTGGGTTGAAGCAGGGCTGAGGCCGGGCAGTGAGGAGACACACATGGTGAGTGGGCCTATGAGATGAACGGTGTAAGCCTCACTGGGGACACCCTCACTGGTGCGAAAACACTAAGCCGGCTGGCTTAAAACAAACCCACGAAATGCCACAACACCACAGGGATGAAAAAGCACTCAGAATGGCTTGGAGCTTGAAGCACAAAGCGATGAGAAGACTGTACCCACGTGGTTTGCTTGAGTACTGGACTAGTCACCTCGGTTAGTCACCTGGTTAGTTGCTGGCTGGCTTATCTTAACCCTTCACACAGAATGGCTTGATAACTTCTCACGATGAGCACAGCAGGGGTGGAAAGCTGGCCTCTCAGGCAAAGGCTGGATGATGTAAGGCTAGGCTGGACTGGACTCCCTCACCACAGACTTTCTACTGGTTTGGCTTACTTTGCAAACTCGGGTCAACCCCTCAGGAGTGATGCAAATAAGCAGATAAACACTAACAAAGAGACTGACCAGTAAATAATGTAGAGGCTGGTAGACGCTTGGGGGGTAGCTGGCTGGCTTGAGGTAGGTCGAGCGTTACCCTGCTCGGCAGGCCTAGTCACAAGATGGCGGCCGGCTCAGTAGAAATTTATCTCCAGAAATCGCTGTAATCATCAGGATTACAGGCCCTCCATTGCCACCAATTTGTCGTAAGGGTTCTTAAGGAGATAACGAGGGTTGAAGGTAGACACACTTGTTGGATGGTAACGATATATACATTGTCAGACTGTGGTAAGGAAAGGATGAGCCCAACCTGCCGTGTCACTGCCTGGATGTCTATACACTGACTGAGAGTGAGGCAGCTCATCTCACTGCCTCAAGCTGTACCCCGTGATGTCATACAGTCACAGGCCTAAGGGATCTTCTATATAAACACATGGATGGTACTATGATACTCTATACAACACATATAAGGGGATCAGCAACTATGCTGATCCCCTTATTTTTGTTTGGCTTATTAGTCATTGTATTGTTCAAGCAAACTGTTCTGATTGCCAGGTTGGTCAAGAAGTTAGTTTATGTGAGGACTTTCAGTCAGTCACTGTTTAAGTCTAGTTGAGTTTTGAGACACAGCTAACTACTTAGAGCACTTACACACATACACCCGAATCTGCATGACAGTGTCTTCCATTGCAGACACTGCAAGGCTCCAGGCGGACATCAACCAAATCTTTCAGTGGGCTGCAGAAAACAATATGAAGTTCAACGATGAGAAATTTCAATTACTCAGATATGGTAAACATGAGGAAATTAAATCTTCATCAGAGTACAAAACAAATTCTGGCCACAAAATAGAGCGAAACACCAACGTCAAAGACCTGGGAGTGATTATGTCAGAGGATCTCACCTTCAAGGACCATAACATTGTATCAATCGCATCTGCTAGAAAAATGACAGGATGGATAATGAGAACCTTCAAAACTAGGGAGGCCAAGCCCATGATGACACTCTTCAGGTCACTTGTTCTATCTAGGCTGGAATATTGCTGCACTCTAACAGCACCTTTCAAGGCAGGTGAAATTGCCGACCTAGAAAATGTACAGAGAACTTTCACGGCGCGCATAACGGAGATAAAACACCTCAATTACTGGGAGCGCTTGAGGTTTCTAAACCTGTATTCCCTGGAACGCAGGAGGGAGAGATACATGATTATATACACCTGGAAAATCCTAGAGGGACTAGTACCGAACTTGCACACGAAAATCACTCACTACGAAAGCAAAAGACTTGGCAGACGATGCACCATCCCCCCAATGAAAAGCAGGGGTGTCACTAGCACGTTAAGAGACCATACAATAAGTGTCAGGGGCCCGAGACTGTTCAACTGCCTCCCAGCACACATAAGGGGGATTACCAACAGACCCCTGGCAGTCTTCAAGCTGGCACTGGACAAGCACCTAAAGTCAGTTCCTGATCAGCCGGGCTGTGGCTCGTACGTTGGTTTGCGTGCAGCCGGCAGCAACAGCCTGGTTGATCAGGTGCTGATCCACCAGGAGGCCTGGTCACAGACCGGGCCGCGGGGGCGTTGACCCCCGAAACTCTCTCCAGGTAAACTCCAGGTAAACTCCAGGTGTACCAGACGGTACTTAAAAGCCAGTAAGATGTGATATGTGCCTTCAGTACAATACTACTTTACATGAGAGAAGTGATTATTAATTTTTTGTTTATATTAATTTAATTTACTTTGTTAATATACTCCTAGATATCTTTATTATTAATAAGCTTATTAAATGTTAATTTCTATAGTTAGTAGCCTACCAGTTGCAATCCTGAATCCTGAAGCACTAATGAATCTTACTAAATTCTAATGGATAATTGGACCAGGATACTGACTACTTGTTACAAAAACCCAGTAACAGGCTGGATGCTAGAAGGGTACTCCTTTCTAGTATTCACTGGAGATCTCTATGCTTATTAGAAATTGCATTTTTTTGTAACAAATGGGGGCCTGTCCGGGAGGCTCTTGATCCAAGGTGTTGGAAAAATTGTCCAGTTTGACATACTAGTAACTCTATGGTCAAACAATTTGAGTATTTTCCTAATCTGAAGACTTTGAGTTTAATCTTGTACAACATACTAGGTGGATGTATGTACTTGACTGAGTCTCTTGATCCAAGGAGATGGAAATACTGTTTATGAGCTCTAGCTCTAAGACAACCAACACTAAAATTCCTATTAGGATTATAGTTTCCCATAATCACTCTCTTGTAGTGCACTTATTTTCGTGATGTATGTAAAAGTGAAACAGTTAATTGATACTCTGACTTTGTCAGAGTTAAGTACATTAAAATTTCAGACATGCTGGCGAGTAGCCAAATATCTCGGTGTGATGTATAACAGGAATTACACCATAGAAACTGTCAGAGCATTAATTAAAGATATATTGTTTCCTGCTCATGCAGAGATGTCTGATTATGATTCAGATACAGAAAGCCTAGTGTCACAATTATAAAGTATGACTCTATTTGATGACATAGAAGAGAGAGCAACTACGGCAGAAGTGTCTGAGCCTAGTGTAGCTCAGTTCTTGCTCACACCTTCCCTCTTAACTAACACAATAGTACAGAGTGTAGCTGGTAGTATGACTCAGCCTCATACTAGCACCGTGTATGCTACACCTGTATCTATGTATCCTAGACCAGATTTAGACTCTCCAGGGATGGCTGGGCAAGATGCCCAACCTAAGGACCATCCAGATTCATTTGTTAGATTCCGTACTCCTCCATTACCTACTGGTCCTATCTCTGAGGAACAATTTGAGAGGATGGAACGCCTCATTATGTTGCAGACTGCACAAATAGAAGCACAGAGGAAATTGAACAAAGAAGATTTCCAGAGAGAAACCTGTTAGTACAACATAGGACACATTTAATGTGCAGAAAGTTGCCTCAATGGTTCCTAAGTTTTTTGAGAGTGACTTAGACACCTATTTTGATGTGTTTGAGAACCAGGCACGTGCTATGAACTGGCCACGTAAGCACTGGGCTAGCATGATGCATACAGCTTTGACAGGAAGAGCTCAAACTTGTACTGCTGCTTTACCATTTGCCAATTACATTAGTTATGACACTGTCAAGCAAACTATTCTAGAGACATAACTTGTTATGTGTAAGTTATCAATGTGCATATCGTACGTTACAATGACGACAAGATCAAACTTGTGTAGAGTTTGCTCGTGAGAAAAAAGTTGCATTTGAGAGGTGGTGCAGAGCCACTAAGTGCAATAATTATTACAGTCTCGTTCAGTTGTTACTTCACAAGGAGTTTTACAACTGCATGTCTGCTGACATACAAGAATATCTGATCGATCATACTGCCTCGGATATTCTGGAAACTGCAGCATTAGCAGACAATTATTAAATTTCTCACAAACTTGTATGTACTAAAACACAGAGAAACAAGGTAACTAAAAATTGTACTAGAAGTTGGCAACCTAAATCAGCTGATCAGTGCCGGCCTGATGTACCTGCTACTGTAACTTCTCGTACCTTCACCAGGAAAACTCACAATCCTGAATCTGTCTCTGTGGTAAGACAGAAGTCTGATACCAAGAAGAAGAAAGATAAATGTACCTATTGTAACAGAATAGGACATGCTAGAGAGTATTGCTATAAGTTAGAAAGAGATACGAAAAGTGGTCATGCGGCTGGTGCCCCAACACAAGTCGTATCCTCTTCCATGCAACAAAGGCACCAAAATCCTAGTAATACCTCTGATCCTACTGTTTTAGATAATATTACTCAGAATAGATGACTAGCATCAGAAAGTGTATCTGACGATAAGATTCGTTCAGCAATGAGTCCTTACTTATCGAGAGGTAAAGTAGGATTTGATGGATCACATCTAAGTGAAATAATTACTTTCAGAGATACTGGCAGTTATCTCACATTATTGAGAGAAGATGTACTGCCCATAACTGATGATACCTATTGCAAGATAGATGCATTGTTCGAAGCCTATGGTGAGGCTGTTATAAAAGTACCTCTGCACAAAGTTTACATTGAAACAAGCTATTATACTGGTTATATTTCAGTGGGTATATCCAGTGGTGTATTTCCCATCAGGTCAGTGGACTTGTTGATAGGGAATGATATCCTTCATGCTGGTATATGTAAAGAACCACTTGTGATTGATAATGCCACTGATGATAATTGTGGAAAATTACATTTACCTGGATGAATCTCATTACATACATTCAAGTAAATGGTAACAAAGATAATTATTATTTATAAAAGTTACAGAGACAAGTAGGAATTTTTAGGACATCTAGGTTGCAAAAATGTCCCCCTTCGATACCTACCATCTATCTCTCCACAAGTTGCTCTAGACTTATATTAATTGCAAATGAAATGTACACACACACCAGGAATTCTGGTAAAATTATTATAATTTTGTGGACTGCATATTAAAATTAATAAGTGATTACATATACACATTTATATAACAGAAGGAGAATTTATAATCATAACACTCACCAATTTGTCTGGAGATTTCTGTGTATCATACTCAAAAAACCCCCTGTCTACATTCATGATAATAATACTGGCCAGAACTATAAACATAAATATATAGACATGACTTAGCTGGGGGTAACATCCTGTTTTCATCTAATTATGGAGTCCTGTCCAGTCGCCTGATTCTCTCGTTATGCAGGACTGCAATTCCAACAATTTCGGTTCCTATTTTAGAGGTGTAAGCCCAATATAACCTCTAGAGCGACGAAAATTCTTCTTATTTTCACTAACGTTTTCTTGGCTCATTCAAAAACATGGCGACTCTCCCTGCTCATCTGCACAGGTGTCGAGCTTCCCATTTTTTATAATATAATTTTATTAAAGACAATATGGGCCATCAATTTACATATAAATACTGCATTTCCGGAAAATACATACAGTATTTTCCACACTGCAGCCGGGCGGAGTTCATTGCTAAATGACTCAAATTGCTCATTTTGCAATGGTGGAGGACCTGGGTACATATAGGATCTGGCTTCCACACAGAGACATATTACACAAGATTTAATCACCCTTTTTACACTTTGCCATCCTTGTGGAATCCAGAAAGTTTCCCTAATACAAATTAAGGTATCTTGTACCCTCCATGCATTACATTTTTATGGGCATTTAAAACAATTAAATTTGTTAGATGATGAGTTTTGGGCAGTAAGATAGGGTGTTTAGCATAATCACCAATTATGCATTTTGTAACCTACCTCTGCACCTAATTACATTATTCTTTAAATACAGCCCCAATTTCTCTATTATGGAACCTTTCACAATTTTTCTTTCCATCATCAATTTAATCTCATTTCCATAGATTTCCTCCTGTACCCTCTTTATCCAATATTCAAGAGGATGTGAAAACCTAAATGAAATATTAATCTTGTTTAGAAATTTAAACACCAACTTAGTTACATTGATTAGTTTGGGTAAAGAAGAATACCTATTTATATCAATGGCTGAGGGAGGACAAACTATTGGAGCGGTGGTCAAAGTAATTTCAACAGGAGCAATATGCGCCTTTTGTACAGGCCAATTAGCTTTATTTACCAACCAGCTCGGTCCTTTAAACCTTGATACAGCATTTACAAATTTAGTATAAGATAAACCTCGAGACAAGAAATCAGCTGGATTCTCCTCACCAGGTATGTGATTAAATGTTAACATATGCTGACCCAAACTATTATACTTCTCTTGCATCTGATTAATTTCAGCGACTCTGTTTTGTACGTACACAATTTTACTGTTTCCATTACGAATCCATTGTAAGGATATGTCATTATCAGACCAAATTACAGTGTCGCTAATATTTATCTCCTGCAACTTATTTCTTATATAATTAGCTAATTTGACACCTACATAAATGGCTGTTAATTCCAACTGAGGTAAGGTATGTGATTTAATTGGAGACACTTTAGCCTTAGACATAACAAGAGAAATAACACTATTACATTGAAGGTAAGCAACTGCTCCATATGCCAATTTTGAAGCATCACAAAAAATGTGGAGTACATTTTTCCCATTTGGATTGGCCACCTGGTGTGGGAACTCCAACATTGGAATTTTCTCATAATCACCAATTAATTCATCACACCTGTTAATGAATTCCTCGGGTAGAATTTCATCCCAAGCACATTTAAGTTTCCATGCTTCCTGAATTAATAATTTCCCTCTTATAGTAAGGGGTGACACTAAACCTAGTGGATTAAAATATTTGGAAACTTCAGCAAGCAAAACTCGCTTAGTTAATTTATTTGGCATACTGTAATTATTAGGTTTTAACATTAACAAATCTCTCTCAGTATCCCAAGTTAAACCCAATACATTACTACATTTTGGCACTTCATCTCCAGGGTAATCTTTACTTATTTTGTCCTTTAATTTGGACGAATTACTATTCCATTCCCTCAGAGGCATATTTGCACTTTGCATTATTTTATTAGCCTCTCCATAAGTCATTAACAGTTCCTCTTCAGTTGACGTCACACCCAGGAAATTGTCCACTTAAAATTGTTTGCTCATTACTCAATGGACTTTCCATATGTTTTAAGGTGTGCATTTATTGTCGCTTGAAGTAGGAACGGACTGGATGTAGCACCAAATAATACGCTCCTAAAGCAAAAGGTTTTCAGAGGGCTAAGTGGGTCAATAGGATTCTCAGGCCATAAGAAGCGGGTACAATCCCGGTCAGCCTCTTGTAAATCCACTCTTAGGAAAGCTTTACTTATGTCAGCCGTAAAGGCATAGTGCTTCACTCTGAAATTTAATAAGATATCTCCTAATTTTTCCATCAACGACGGACCTGTCATCAAACAGTCATTTAAACTAGGTACATTTTTGTTACTCCTGGCACTACAATTAAACACAGTCCTCAAAGGAGTGGTCTTAGAATCCTTCTTCACTCTGTGATGTGGCAAATAGTGGCTATAAATTTTGGCTTGCTCAGGAGGTACCTCTTCTATAAATTTATTAATTAACTGCTTAGCAATTATGTCTTTATAGGCAGTTAACAATTCTGGTGTCTTACTCAGTTCGCGGAGCTGAGCCTTTAACTGTCCATATGCCATTCTGTAATTAGTGGGCAATTCTGGATAGTTCAGTCTCCACGGAAGTCGTACCCAGTATTGTCCAGATTTAAATTTTACATCTCTCAGGTATTGCTCCTGAGTAAAAGAATCGTCTGGACTTTCTTCATTTACATTTATTCCAGTGCTGTCTAATTCCCACAATTTATGCACTGGCTCAACACCATCCTCTATGGAAGAATTATACTGGGGTACAATTTCATGAGTAAGACACACAGTTATGGTATTTATAGTTTCCTCTAGTCTTGCATTATTATTACGAGGAATCCTACCATACATTACATGGCTTTCTGCGGTCTTTAAAAGGGTGACACCACATTTCTTTACCATACCCTTTACAAAGGAGGCATAATAGTCACTGCCTATCAAAATATTTATTGGGCCTACAGAATCATCATTTACAACAGAAGGTGCTAAATTTACATTATATGAAAGTCTTTCAGTAGCTTTACTAGATATTTTACTTTAGATATTTTCTCTGGAAGTCTATCTACAATTACTGCATTAACACGTTTTTTCTCATTGCCCAACCTGACAGTTACATAAAGTGTCATACAATTAAGCCCTTTTATCTGAGAGAAAACCAGATAATTTTAAAGTAGGATCTCCCATCTGTACTTTCATACCATCAAGACATTTACGTTTTATGAAAGTATGCTGGGATACCTGGTCTAATAATGCAGTTACACTTTTTGATTTATGTCTTTTGTCATCAATTTTTACCTGTAACACAGGTAAGGCTGCTTCAGCAAAGCCATCATTATTAACATTAGCAGCAATTTTTACATTAGCCACTGTTGTGTCAGGATTGTCAACATTATCATTATTATCAACATTATCATATAGACCCTTACACATGACTATATGGTGTCTTCCTTTGTGACATTGATAACAGTTGCTTAAGTTGGCATGACAGTCCTTTACATTGTGATTATCTAGACATCTGATACATCTGTCAAATTCTTCCAATCCTTCAACTTTAAGATTCCATGAATTGTACACATTGCAATTCTTAGAAAAATGAGTACCCTTGCAGAAAAGACAATCTCTCTTTTCTTTGACTGGTTTCTTATTAACTGGGCTACTCTTAGGAGGGTACTTATTCTTCTTACCTTGTGGAGAATCATTATTTCTGATTCCTGTTACTTGATATGTACCTATGCAACTCTTTTTAGGAAATGAATTTTGATTATTAACATTGGGATAATTTTTCCCTTTGTGAAACGTGACACATACCTCAGAGTTATTATGTGTTACATCTTTAAAATGAGTTAGTTGGCTGGTCTGCAACTGAACAATTAATTCTTGTAGACCAAGTCTTATTTCCTCCAGACCAAAATAACCTTCGTGATATTTGTTTTACAGCTTAATTTATTCTGTACAGTGGCACTCAATAACCAGTCTGATTCCTTCAGATTATATTTATTACTTAAAGTTTTGAGAGTGCTCTCCAGTTTAACTCTAAACTGTTGTAAACCTTTGTAAGTGTGATCTGGAGATTTTAAATTAACAATGATATTCACTAGATCCAACCTACTTTGTTCTATATTACCATAAGTGACCTTCAACAAGTCAACTGCTTCTTTGTAAGAATCATCTACATTGGGAAAGGCTTGTATGAGTATGTGAGCATCTCCTCTTACCTGTCCTTTGAGGTAAAATAATTTAGTTACACAGGCTAGGTCACTCCTATCATGCACAGCTGCTTCAAAAATTGACCAAAACTGCTCCCAGTTTTCTCCAGGACTAAATACAGGTAAACATAATTCTGAGAGTTTTGGCAGAGACATCTTATTTGTTGGAACAGATTGATTAACTGTCTGGTTTACATTTTTTAATTTATTCAAGGCCTGACTTTTACAAGAAAGAATCTTTTCCTCTAATTCATAATACTGATTAATCATAAGATCTACTTCAGTCTCATCTACACAGTTTACTAACAAATCTCCTTCATATTTGTTGTAATATAATTTGTATGAATCATATCTATTCCCTAAAGCATCTAAATACAATTTTAAATCATCAGTATTCACAGTTTCTTGATTCATTAATTCCAAACACTTATTGTATGCTTTTGTTACATGCCCTTTTCTAGCCTGAAGTGATTCTTTTTTTTTGCTCTATATTCCATATGTTTGTCTTCTACATTAATTTCCTCATTTTCAGCCATGATGAAATGTATTAAATTCAACTTAATTAATAACTCTGATTATGTACTAAATTATGCACTTCATAAAGGTAAATGTTACAACTTATCTTTGAATAAATTCTAGCTACACTTGAGCTTAGCAATTACATGTAAGAAAATTATAATATAAATTTTAAATACACATTAATAATGTTAGCTACACTCGAGCTTAGTAATTACACATGTAAGAAAATTATAATATAAATTTTAAATACACATTAATATAAACCTATCCAGGCTTGGCTTAGCAAAATTAATATTGTAATAATTATAATCCACTACACATTAAGTAAATTTGTGGACCTAACATCCACCTCCTTCTGTCATTTCACATGTAATTATTAAGTAATTAATTCACTAATTAATGACTTCACTAATTACATCCAGTTCGAAGGACCAACGGGCAACTAAATTTGTGGAAAATTACATTTACCTGGATGAATCTCATTAGATACATACAAGTAAATGGTAACAAAGATAATTGTTATTTATCAAAGTTACAGAGATGAGTAGGAATTTTTAGGACACCTGGGTTGCAAAAATATCCCCCTTCGATACCTACCATCTATCTCTCCAGAAGTTGCTCTAGACCTATATTAATTGCAAATGAAATGTACATACACACCAGGAATTTTGGTAAAATTATTATAATTTTTGTGGACTGCATATTAAAATTAATAAATGATTACATATACACATTTATATAACAGAAGGAGAATTTATAATCATAACACTCACCAATTTGTCTGGAGATTACTGTGTATCATACTCAAAAAACCACCTGTCTACATTTATGATAATAATACTGGCCAGAACTATAAACATAAATATATAGACATGACTTAGCTGGGGGTAATATCCTGTTTTCATCTAATTATGGAGTCCTGTCCAGTTGCCTGATTCTCTCGTTATGCAGGACTGCAATTCCAACAATTTCGGCTCCTATCTGAGAGGTGTAAGCCCAATATAACCTCTAGAGAGACGAAAATTCTTCTTATTTTCACTAACGTTTTCTTGGCTCATTCAAAAACATGGTGACTCTTCCCATTTTTTATAACATAATTTTTATTCAATACAATATAGGCCATCAATTTACATATAAAATACTGTATTTCCGGAAAATACATACAGTATTTTCCACAATAATTATGCCATTGAAGCTTGTAGAGAGAAGCCTATTTTATTTCCTCTCAGCACAATTACTAGAGCTATGTCAAAGATACAACAACCATCCTTGTCTCCTGTTGAGTTAGTGGATGACAATGATGTGGGCTTGAATATGTTGTTTAGTGATGCTCTGCACCCAGAATCATTAACACTGACTCCCCCCGGTCATCAACCTAGTCAGGACACAACTGACGTTAAATTTCTAACTCATGATAATTTAATCAAGGACCAGTTTGTTGATCGGTCACTGAAAAGACTGAGAGATATAGCAGTTACTGAGAGTGAAGCAAAGAATCTCGATAATTGTTACTATTATAGTAACGGTGTACTGATGGAGAAAAGTTCATGTAAGTTGTCAGCTGATAGTGTTTCCACCACAGTCAAGCATCTCGTAGTGTTACCAGTTGCATTTTGTGAACAAGCCATTGATTTTGCTCACAATAGTTCCATAGGAGGAAATTTGGGTGTCAAGAAGACACTCGGTAAACTGGCAAAACATTTTACTTGGCCAAAAATGAAGGAAACAGTAGCTGATCATGTGCGACGATGCCACGTGTGTTAAGTGACAGGCAAGCCAGCACACACACCTCCACTTGCACCTCTCATTCCTATCACCATGCATGGTGAACCATTCTCACGTCTTATTATTGATTGTGTTGGTCCTTTCCCTAGAACCAAACTGGGGAACCAATACTTATTTACTATTATGGACGCTGCAACACGCTTTCCCGAAGCTATTCCTATGAAAAAAATTAATGCTCGTGCTATTCTGAGAGCGCTGATGAAATTTTTCTCCCAGGTTGGATTGCCACGAGAGATACAATCAGATCAGGGATCTAACTTCACTTCTAAGGTCTTTCGAGAAGCATTGTCCCACCTAGGAATAAAGTCTGTACTTTCAACCAATTATCATCCACAGTCAAAAGGTGCTCTAGAGAGATTTCATCAGACATTGAAGTCCATGATGAGAGTTTATTGTGAACATTTTTCTAGAGACTGGGATGAAGGTATACCTTTTCTTCTGTTCGCTATGAGAGAAAGTGAGCAAGAAAGTCTCGGGTTTAGTCCGTTCGAGTTAATATTCGGATACCAAGTGCGTGGTCCTCTCCCAGTGTTAAAAGTCGTGTGGACAGGAAAATCAAATCCATCATTGACCACTTCACCTTCATTAATGCAGCAACATTTGACAGCTGCTAGAGAGCTAGCTTCGTGAAACCTAGTTTCAGCCCAAGTTAGAATGAAGCAACATTATGACAAGCGAGCTGTCTCTCGCTCTTTTAAAGCAGGAAATAAGGTGATGGCTCAGAAATTAGTACTAGGTCATGCTCTACATGCCAGGTATGATGGTCCCCTGGAAGTATTGAAAAAGCTTAGCGATGTAAATTATTTAGTACGTACTCCTGGGAAGAAATCCAATCATGTGTACCATGTTAACCAGCTTAAGACATACTACGCTAGTACTCTACCTACTACATCTATTTTTCCTAGGACAGAGGAACAAAACGTCAGTCTGCCTGACATCTCTAGAGGTATAGAGATGCATTTAGAAAATTCAGCGACTCTACAATCACTAGACAATTTTCTTAGTAACCTTGGAATTGATAAAGCTGGTGATATTAAAAACATGATTTTGCAGTACCCTGAATTGTTCAGTGACGTTCCTGTACATGACGTTGATGTCCCTGTACATGATGTTGATGTACAGGGAGCATCACCCATTAAGCAATCGCCATATAGGATGAGTCCAATGAAGCATAAAGCATTGAGAGAAGAAGTTGATTTTCTGTTATCTCACGGACTTATTGAGCACAGTAAAAGTCCATGGGCATCTCCATGTATTTTAGTGCCTAAACCTGATGGTAGTTTCAGGATGTGCACTGATTACTGGAAAGTGAACTCTGTCACCTTGCCTGATGATTATCCCCTACCTCGCATTGACGACCTTCTTTACTGTGTGTCAGGAGCCCAGTTTGTCAGCCGTTTAGATCTCTTATGAGGCTATTATCAAGTCCACTTACTCAACGTGCTCAAGAAATATCTGCTTTTACTGTTCAAGATGGATTGTTTAACTATCTCATCACCCACTTCGGCCTATGTAACGCGGCTTCTTCATTCCAACGTATAATAAACGAGTTGACTCACAACTTAGATGGAGTAGAAGCCTACCTTGACGACTTAGTGGTGTACAGTGACGAGTGGGAACAGCACTTGACGTGTCTCAGAGCATTGTTTGAGAGACTGGCACACTACAACTTCACTGTTAACTTAGCTAAATGTAGTTTTGATCAAGCCAAGATTACTTATCTAGGCTTCTGTATTGGCCAAGGTGAGGTTGCTCCTATTGAGGCTAAGGTTTGTGCTATTTCTGCATTTCCAGTGCCACAGAATAGGAAGGGAGCACAGAGATTCCTGGGCATGGCAGGATATTATCGCAGGTTTTGTCCAAACTTTTCTCAGATTGCTGCTCCTCTCACTGAGCTTACTAGTAGCAAAGTTCAGTTCATCTAGACTAGTGATTGTTCAGACTCATTCAAAAGGTTGAAGCATTTCTGACTCACGAAATCGTAATGACACGATTGCAAACAAACCATACCCCGGCCGGGATTGAACCCGCGGTCAGAGAGTCTCAAACCTCCAGCCCGTCGCGTTAGCCACTAGACCAGCTAGTCACAATAAGATTCGTCCTATGGTGTAGAAATATACCTAGTTGGACGAATCTTATTGTGGCTAGCTGGTCTAGTGGCTAACGCGACGGGCTGGAGTTTTGAGACTCTCTGACCGCGGGTTCAATCCCGGTCGGGGTATGGTTTGTTTGCAATCGTGTCATAACGATTTCGTGAGTCATGTTGACGGCAGTGAAGGGACTTGAGCTAGAGTTCGTCACAACCATGCTAGCTGGAGATTCGTCTGTAAAAACTTGCATTTGTGGTCACAGTGGTGCCTGTGCTAACCTTCCTATGGTGTAGAAATATGCCTAGTTGGACGAATCTTATTGTGGCTAGCTGGTCTAGTGGCTAACGCGACGGGCTGGAGTTTTGAGACTCTCTGACCGCGGGTTCAATCCCGGCCGGGGTATGGTTTGTTTGCAATCGTGTCATTACGATTTCGTGAGTCATGTTGACGGCAGTGAAGGGACTTGAGCTAGAGTTCGTCACAGCCATGCTAGCTGGAGATTCGTCTGTAAAAACTTGCATTTGTGGTCACAGTGGTGCCTGTGCTAACCTTCCTATGGTGTAGAAATATACCTAGTTGGACGAATCTTATTGTGGCTAGCTGGTCTAGTGGCTAACGCGACGGGCTGGAGTTTTGAGACTCTCTGACCGCGGGTTCAATCCCGGCCGGGGTATGGTTTGTTTGCAATCGTGTCATTACGATTTCGTGAGTCATGTTGACGGCAGTGAAGGGACTTGAGCTAGAGTTCGTCACAGCCATGCTAGCTGGAGATTCGTCTGTAAAAACTTGCATTTGTGGTCACAGAGGTGCCTGTGCTAACCTTCGTATGGTGTAGAAATATACCTAGTTGGACGAATCTTATTGTGGCTAGCTGGTCTAGTGGCTAACGCGACGGGCTGGAGTTTTGAGACTCTCTGACCGCGGGTTCAATCCCGGCCGGGGTATGGGTTGAAGCATTTGCTCTCCTCTGCTCCTGTGTCGAGGAGTCCTAATTTCAATCTTCCCTTCTTTTTACATGTAGATGCGAGTGGTTATGCAGTGGGTGCTGTGCTGCTCCAACAGTCAACATCCACTGACATTCTCCATCCTATATGTTACTATTCATCTAAGCTCAAACGACACCAGAAAAATTATGCCACAATTGAGAAAGAGGCTCTAGCTCTTGCGGTGTCCTTGGAACATTTTGACGTGTATTTGGGCACTTCCCCATTTAAAATTAATGTTTTTTCAGACCACAATCCACTCACTTATATAAACACAATGAAGAGTAAAAATGCTAGGATAATGAGGTGGGCTCTCAGAATCCAGCCATACTTTATTAGCATACAACATATCAGTGGTCATTGTAATGTAATTGCTGATGCTTTGTCACATCCTTAATTATCATTGTTTCATTTAATTAACTTAATTTTATACCCAAATACCTTTTGTTACTTGCTACATCAAATTCAGTAAAGTAACGTAATCTCTCCTGCCCATGTTACATATGTATACTCATGTCATGTCTAATTATTCTATTTATACATTCTTCTTGGCAAATATACAGGGTCTAAAGCCAGCAACAAACAACAAAATACCTTTCATCCGTGGACTGCTTGCAGAGGCAAAGGCAATGTTCGCGGCTTTCACTGAGACCCACATAAAGGATCACTTGGACAACGAAATATGGATCCCAGGTTACAACCTATACAGATGTGACAGAGTGAACAGGCAAAAAGGAGGGGGGGGGGTTGGCCTGTACATTGCAGAGTCACTTGTTTGCACAGAACTGCTTAATGCCTCAAATGATGTAGTGAAAGTTTTAGCAGTAAAGGTCGAGAACCAAAACCTAGTCATTGTGGTAGTCTACAAGCCTCCGGATGCAACATCCCAGCAATTCCAGGAACAGCTGTTAAAAATTGACCACTGTCTGGAAAATCTTCCAGCTCCTGCACCCAACATCTTGCTCCTGGGGGATTTCAACTTAAGGCACCTAAAATGGAGGAATATAGCAAATAATATTGTTGCAGTAATAACACCAGGAGGCAGCTCTGATGAAAACTCACACTCACGCGAGCTTTTAAATCTCTGCACAAAATTCAATTTAAACCAGCAAATGATAGAGCCTACTAGACTGGAGAATACACTAGACCTCATCTTCACTAACAATGATGATCTGATAAGAAATGTCACCATATCAAAAACAATATACTCAGATCACAACATAATTGAGGTTCAGTCATGTATGCGCGGAGCTCCAGACCAACATAATGAGATTAGTCACGAGGGAGCATTCACCAAATTCAACTTCAATAACAGAAACATAAAGTGGGACCAAGTAAACCAAGTCCTAACCGACATAAGCTGGGAAGATATACTAAGCAACACAGACCCCAACTTATGCCTAGAACAGATTAACTCGGTGGCACTCGATGTATGCACAAGGCTTATTCCTCTAAGAAAAAGGAGGAGTAGATGTAAAATAGAAAGAGACAGGCGCTCCCTTTATAGGCGACGGAAAAGAATAACAGAGCGGCTAAAAGAGGTCAATATATCTGAAATGCGTAGGGAGACACTGGTCAGAGAAATAGCAAGCATCGAACTTAAGCTAAAAGAATCCTTTAGGAGTCAGGAATCGCGGGAAGAACTAAAAGCCATAAATGAAATCGAAAGAAACCCAAAGTATTTCTTCTCCTATGCCAAATCAAAATCGAGAACAACGTCCAGTATTGGGCCCCTACTTAAACAAGAGGGGTCCTACACAGATGACAGCAAGGAAATGAGTGAGCTACTCAAGTCCCAATATGACTCAGTTTTTAGCAAGCCGCTAACCAGACTGAGAGTCGAAGATCAAAATGAATTTTTTATGAGAGAGCCACAAAATTTGATTAACACAAGCCTATCCGATGTTATCCTGACGCCAAATGACTTCGAACAGGCGATAAATGACATGCCCATGCACTCTGCCCCAGGGCCAGACTCATGGAACTCTGTGTTCATCAAGAACTGCAAGAAGCCCCTATCACGAGCCTTTTCCATCCTATGGAGAGGGAGCATGGACACGGGGGTCGTCCCACAGTTACTAAAAACAACAGACATAGCCCCACTCCACAAAGGGGGCAGTAAAGCAACAGCAAAGAACTACAGACCAATAGCACTAACATCCCATATCATAAAAATCTTTGAAAGGGTCCTAAGAAGCAAGATCACCACCCATCTGGAAACCCATCAGTTACACAACCCAGGGCAACATGGGTTTAGAACAGGTCGCTCCTGTCTGTCTCAACTATTGGATCACTACGACAAGGTCCTAAATGCACTAGAAGACAAAAAGAATGCAGATGTAATATATACAGACTTTGCAAAAGCCTTCGACAAGTGTGACCATGGCGTAATAGCACACAAAATGCGTGCTAAAGGAATAACAGGAAAAGTCGGTCGATGGATCTATAATTTCCTCACTAACAGAACACAGAGAGTAGTCGTCAACAGAGTAAAGTCCGAGGCAGCTACGGTGAAAAGCTCTGTTCCACAAGGCACAGTACTCGCTCCCATCTTGTTCCTCATCCTCATATCCGACATAGACAAGGATGTCAGCCACAGCACCGTGTCTTCCTTTGCAGATGACACCCGAATCTGCATGACAGTGTCTTCCATTGCAGACACTGCAAAGCTCCAGGCGGACATCAACCAAATCTTTCAGTGGGCTGCAGAAAACAATATGAAGTTCAACGATGAGAAATTTCAGTTACTCAGATATGGTAAACATGAGGAAATTAAATCTTCATCAGAGTACAAAACAAATTCTGGCCACAAAATAGAGCGAAACACCAACGTCAAAGACCTGGGAGTGATCATGTCGGAGGATCTCACCTTCAAGGACCATAACATTGTATCAATCGCATCTGCTAGAAAAATGACAGGATGGATAATGAGAACCTTCAAAACTAGGGAGGCCAAGCCCATGATGACACTCTTCAGGTCACTTGTTCTATCTAGGCTGGAATATTGCTGCACACTAACAGCACCTTTCAAGGCAGGTGAAATTGCCGACCTAGAAAATGTACAGAGAACTTTCACGGCGCGCATAACGGAGATAAAACACCTCAATTATTGGGAGCGCTTGAGGTTCCTAAACCTGTATTCCCTGGAACACAGGAGGGAGAGATACATGATTATATACACCTGGAAAATCCTAGAGGGACTAGTACCGAACTTGCACACGAAAATCACTCACTACGAAAGCAAAAGACTTGGCAGACGATGCACCATCCCCCCAATGAAAAGCAGGGGTGTCACTAGCACGTTAAGAGACCATACAATAAGTGTCAGGGGCCTGAGACTGTTCAACTGCCTCCCAGCACACATAAGAGGGATTACCAACAGACCCCTGGCAGTCTTCAAGCTGGCACTGGACAAGCACCTAAAGTCAGTTCCTGATCAGCCGGGCTGTGGCTCGTACGTTGGTTTGCGTGCAGCCAGCAGCAACAGCCTGGTTGATCAGGCTCTGATCCACCAAGAGGCCTGGTCACAGATCGGGCCGCGGGGGCGTTGACCCCCGGAACTCTCTCCAGGTAAACTCCAGGTAACAGTAGTGGTTATTTATGTTGATGTGAGGAGGAGACAGTTGGAGACAGTAGCTGAGTGTTGAGTGTGTAGTGTTGTGTGGGTGATGTTACTGAGTGGTGGAACACTGTCCTGCCCCAGACCCCCCCCCCTTCACTACACACCTTAAGCTTTCTCATATGCAGATGTCCATACTGCCTCGCATTCCACTACCACTACTTAAGAGTGGAATGCCATTTCCTGTCTATCGCACAAGACTGTTGTTCATATGCAGTCTCGACTACTATGATCAAGCCTCAACGTGTCATGCTTGTCTACACTATCCTGTCTCTACACTGATGTACATAATCAAGAGTATGCAGAGATACGATGTGTACTGCCCTAGTATGAGGCGCATAACATATAGTGAAATAGACACTGTAAATTTAAGAAGTGCTTGGCACAAGAGTGACTGAATTGTTGATAATAAATTATTAGTGACATGAGTTCTTAAGAGTAATAATGTGAAAGACATTAACGCAACTCCTAGTGCGACCGTTTGTTGTGCTGGAGGGGGCATTGTGACCCCTGAATGGGTCACAATGTATGTAATGTATATTACCTTTTCATATAATTTTATATTGCTTATATTTTGGATAATAGCTAAATCGTAAATATATTGCTTTATATTATTATTTGACTTAGTTATATTATTAGGTAGGATGTAACATTTATATATATTATTCAGTTGAAGTCTTGATTGTCTAACTACTGTAATTATCGCTTGTTGGTCGTTTCCCTGCCGGCTTCTCGGTGTTGCTGGGCAGCAACAGTCCACAGAGCAATCACGTGATCAGAAGGGGGGTGATCACACCTCACCTGGGTGAGACTGTCTTGCTTTGACTTGTGCTCTCTTGTCTGTTGGATGTTCTCCGAACAAGACGTGCCTAGCTCTCCCTTGCTGGCCTTTTTTGGGAGATCGTCTCTGTCACTTTCTTGTTGTTGGTTCTGTGTAACTCTGTTCACAGAACATTGCCTAGACTTAGTGATTTTCGACATTGTACTGAGGTTGTGTGTTGCTTAGACACTCTGAGAAACTCAGGCCCTGAGCTGTAGCTTCTGACCTAATTTCTACTGGTATCTGTGTACTGTCACAGTCGGGGATTTTCTAATGCTGAACTTAGATTCAGTAGTATGGGAGTTTTGTGACTTTTGTGGAGGATCTGCAGATGGTTCCTACTTAGTGTTGTTATATTATCTCCTTGTTCCTGATTCTGTGTCGCTGTTGCTTGTTATATTTTTGTTCGGCTTATTAGTTGTTGTATTGTTCAAGCAAACTGTTCTGATTGCCAGGTTGGTCAAGAAGTTAGTTTATGTGAGGACTGCATTGTCCTCATCGCTCTCGGGCCGTGTGGACAGGCTGTGCACTCGCTCCTGAATCAGCTGGTTTTCTGCACAGTTTTCCTCAGTACTGTCATAATGGCGGAAGGTAGACATAGACGTGTCAACACTGTTTATCTTGAACTTGTGAAGGGATTGCTCAATAGTCAGAACACCCATCTTTTGCTGATGGCGATATTAAGAGACACGTATGGCATCGCAAATGAGGAATGGAAGACTTCCATACTCAAGTCTTCATTACGTACATGGGTCAGAGGCGTATGTGTCGACTATGTGGGACATATGACCACATCGTGGCACAATGTCCTATGCGACGAGGTAGATCAACAGATGATGTAAGGACTGATGATGCAACAAAGCAGCAAACATATGCTACGGCAACGCAGTGTGAGTCTCTGGCATGGGAGACGTGGAGTGAGGAGGTAGAGAGGGAGAGAGAGTTGTCTTCTGCATGTGTGACCCTACCTGGAGTTGGAGAGGATGTAGGCTTGGTGTCGGCGACGGGTGAGGAGGATTCTGCAATTGCTCAGGATGTAATGGAGGCATCCATTCAGGAGGCTCTGCATGAATTGCTGGACGTTTCGGCATCTGCGATGACCCATGCTGGGCTGGAAAACGAGGGTGTAGAGGCAAGGGCAGGAGGCCCCAATGTGCAGGTTGCGTGTGGTGTGGAAGCAGAGCAGGTTGTAGTAGTAGACGTCCACAGGGATACCAGTCTATAGGAGGATATGGTTGGAGATCATAGCTCTTGCAAGAGAGCTGCTGTGATAACCGATAGTGATGACGTTTTGACTCCTGGGCAAAGGTCTGGGAAAAAAGCATGGTATGATGTGACCCATAGGGGTATGGGTGGAACAAGGCATGTTGAACATGTGAAAGGGGAAGGCATGGGGGGTGTGGGGGGAGAGGTGGGGGTGCTTGTCTAGGATCTAAGAGTATTAAGGTGTCTAAAGGCAAGCCTCCATTAAATCCTTCAAGTGTATTACTTTAAATATTGACAGGTTGAAGTCAGTAGATAAATGTTAGAGTCTGGAGGTATTTTTAAAGAGATATGTACCTGACGTCGTGTTCCTGCAAGAACACAATTATAAATCATTGGGAGAGTTAATAATTGATGGATACGATGTGTACATGGGTTGCTTTGCACGATTGAAAGATGGTGTGGAATTGTTAATTAAAGAAGCTAGCCCATTTTCTCTGCAAAGATGTGAGGTGGGGGAGGAGGGGCAGATGGTTTGGGTGGATGGTGCATGGGGTGGGGTTCAAGTGGGTTTCATAGGGGTATACGGGCCTATGGAAGGAGACATCGGCGTCAAAAATAGGTTCTTTAGGGATGTCCTTGCTTACCATTTAAGATCGCTGCCAGTCGTAATGATTCTAGGAGGTGACTGGAACTGTATTGTTCGCCGTAAGGATGTAGAACCTAGAGGAAAGTGGTATCCGGTGGTTGAGATTGAGGGTTTAAAACAACTGATTAGGGACATTCAAAATCGTGAATTTGATGCGGCACGAATCGCGGGAGGAATCGATGAGGTTTTATGGGGCGACTGTCCTTCGGCATATGTCTTGAGAGAGCAGGGGAAACGTCACAGGGCGATGGAAATAATGAGCTTGACTGTCCAGGAGCAATTGGAGGGGTATCGTCAGGGGCAGGTGCTCATGTCAACGGAGGGTATGGGTTGCTACATGGATGCATGGTACGAGATGCATGGCAAAAGAGTGGGGGTTAATGATGAGGTGCTAGGGGAAATGGGTGAATGGGTATGTTGTAATCTAGAGCATAAGGATCGGTTGAATCTGAGTGGACCTATAAGCGAGGAGATTAGATTGGCAGTGGAGAGTATGAGTGTGGGAAAATCGTTGGGGATTGATGATATTCCTTGTGATTTTGTAAGGAAAACTGGGAATGTTTGCATGAATTTTTAGTGGTTTTATTTAATGCTATGAAAACCAAAGGTAGATTGGGGGAACAGCAATGTACGGGTGTGGTGATCATGGTCCCGAAAAAGAAGTCTTGTGATTACGTACACGATTATCGATCGATATCTTTAATGTGTGGTGATTACAAGATCTTTGCTAAAATGTTAGGGAATAGGATGAAAAGAGTTCTTGACAAAGTTTTGGATGAGGGTCAATATGGTGTGTCTGGGCGATCAATGTGTGTGGGGCAAGGGATCATATGTAGGTTTACAGACGAAAGTGGGGGGGCAAATAAAGGTGGGGTATTAGCATTGGATTGGCATGTGGCATATGCCTATGTGGAGTGTGAGGCGCTGTGGAAGTTAATGCAGTGGCAAGGGATTGGGAGGGAAATCGTCAGTTGGGCAAAGGTGTTGTATGAGCAGGCTATGGTATTGGTGCAGGTAAATGGTAGGCTAGGAAAACTAGTTAGGATGGAAAGGGGCTTGAGGCAAGGGTGCCCTGTGTCGCAGCTTCTCTTTGCGTTGATTCAGGATCTGTTCTATAGGGCTGTGCGAGGGAGTGTAAGGGAGGGAGTGAAGAGAGATGAAGTGGCTGTGGAACCAGGGATCGTGGGTTATGTTGATGATACCACGGTTCTATTTAGAAGGTCAAAGGATTTACGAAAGGTGGGTGAATTGGTGGAGCGTTTCGGAAGGGCAACAGGGATGATGGTTAATAGGGAAAAGTCTATGCTTATGAGGGTGGGGGATGGCGTGGGTGGGGCTCTAGGACAGGAAGAAGGCTGGCCCCTGGTGTGTCAAATTAAGGTGTGCGGGGTTGTTCATATGGGAAACCTTCAGAAGGCGAGGGAGGTGAATTCGAGAGAAGCTGTGGATAGGGTTCTGGGTAGATGGGTGGGATTGCGTACAGGTCTGACGTTACATCAGCGTGCTATTGTGGTGAATGTGCTTTTGTATGGTAAGCTGTGGCATGTGGTAGGTATATATTCCTTGAATACGTGCGATGAGAAGCGTCTGTTGAAGCGTGTATATCGATATATTTGGGGTTCGGGATGTGACTGGTTGTCGAGAGATGTTGGGTGTCTTCCGGCATGCTGGGGAGGGCTGGAGTTAATGGTGTTGCATAGAAGGATGTTGTCATGTATGTTAAATACAGTTATTTGAGGGAGGGTAGGGTTGCAGGCACAGGTTTGGCATGGGTTAGAAGGGATTTGGAGCATTGGATGAGGGGTAGAGATGTCCATATGTGTGAGGGAATGTTGAGGTTATTAATTTATGCATGGGACCCACGCAGGGTCAAGATAGGACGACTGGCTCAGGTGGGTGGTGGGGAGGTGGTTGCTAAGGTGGAAGGTATATATCTGATGTATGCGTGGAGTGATATATGGGGCCGTTTAAAAGGGTTACGATTGAAGGCAGTGGTAAGGGAGGTAATGTTTAAATTTCTCCACAATGTATTGCCGTCTGGAGAAGTGTTAGCAAATAGACGTGTGCAGGAGGGTGGGGAGCGTTGTGTGTGTGGGGACATTGACACTGTCTTTCATGCGTATTTTTTTGTGCGAGGATGGAACCAGTGAGGGTGTGGTTTAGTAGGGTTTTACGTATGGTGGGTGGAGGTGGAATTAGTATTTTAAGGGCATTAAGCTTAGATGTGGGGGGTGGGGGTGCTGGTGCAGAATGCAATGGGTTATCTAATCACGGATTTTGTGTATACGTCATGGGTTTACAGACATGTGTCAGTAAGGGAGAGAATCAGGGCACAATGGAGGAATAAGGACATCACTGGGAACAGGTGGCATTTAACCTTTTCGGAAGAATATCGTAGCTTCTGCGTCAGGGACTTATGGGCATTGCAATCTTAAGGGGTAAAATGAGGCTGGCTTCTTGAGGTATGCGTGGGCGTGAGTGATGCTTTTGATAAGTAAAGGTATGGTGTACGGTGTGATAGTTGTTCAGTAAGCTTGGTCAGTTTCAGAAGACTGCCTAGTTAAGGTTAATAAGATATAAAGCTGTAATGATATAATAATTAGTTAAGCATTTGAGAAAGTTCAGAGATTACTTCCAACAAAATCACTGAAATGTATCAATTCAGCCATGCTTTAGTAAGAGTCCAGTTATTTTGTAATAATGAATATTTCAATATGAGTATGTTGTGACTTTTCTCCTTTACTGCATAAAGTTTTTGAGGAGATACATTACAAATTCATTATTTTAAAAATATTTGGATTTCTCCTAATATAAATAGACTTAACCATTCTATGGAATCTGCTGTGAGTAATTCATATGTGATCAAAAGGTTCCAAGATTATACATATGCTGTATAAATTTTGCAGTTGTTGATGATTTATATGATCATGTAATTTGTATAATGCTTATTTTTGTTATGGAGTAATGTTTTAGAATAATTACCAGAGTTTGTTCTTAAGTAAAATCTCATAAACAGTTGCATGTCTGTCTAAAAGTTACATAAATTAATGTTTGATCACTGTTGTGATCATTAAGTGTGCGAATGATGTGGATGTATTTATAGATGGGTTTTAATGGGGGGGGCTACCCCAACAGTTTTTTTTATTTAAAAGACATACATAGTACATAAAAGCAAACGACAAATTACATAGCGAAAACAGTGGTGAAAAAAAAGAAATCAATACACACCTCAATTACAACAATAAGTCTTATAATATATGTTGCAAAATTCTGCATAGTACATGTACTTTCCAATTAATATGGTACATCTGAAAGACGCAAATCTGTACAGTAAACAATGACCATTCCAATCCTTGGAGTAATTGCATTATGCCTGGAACACAAAATCTAACCTAAAGACTCCTTGGCAAGTACATCTAATTCCTGATTGTACATCCTGCCACGGAATGTACACCTTACATTCTGAAAACACTACCCCCCCCCTTTTTGCTTGTCAAGCCACCTGACACATAACAATCTTTATATTTAACTTTATATTGTATGAAATGCTTGCATTATTCCATACTTAACAACATGATACGTTCAGTATAACTCAATATATTGAGATAATATAAAAATCAATTCTACATGATTCATGTACAACGTATATCTACTAGACACCCAAACATATCACCTTCTCGAGGAAGATATAAATATATACATATGAAGCATACACTTTACAACACAACCAGTGAAACAAACAAAAACCTATTCCTATGTCATCCATCAAATACCATACAATATATGTCATCTCAAAGGTAACCTAAACCTACGGGCTCTATAGAGCTCTCATAAAAAACAATATGTAATAAAAACACAAGATGAGTCAAGCTTATCTAAAAATAGTTCAACCATTCTTTAAAGCCACTACTAAGATGTAATTCTTTTTACATAATATATAACAGTGCATGACCTTCACACTTCGATAAATACTGATGCCTTTCTACCACACTCAATACCTCATATTTATATATAGATTTTGCATTCACACAGTGCACCCACATTGTCATTTCATTATACACATACCAATAATTTCGTTTCATATATATAATATTCCATCACACTACGGCATCTGTCGTCATTCATCAATTGCATAATTAATAATTAAATTGAAGAACCTGTATCGTTCACAACACACAACCCGCTCATCACACAGTCAAAGCACTTATGTCTCAGTACTATATTCATTTTCTTCCACACTAAGCCCTTTCACACTATCCTTATCGAGAAGCTAGCCCGCCACAACCCCTTACATTGCACGTAAATCCCATAAATCCCTCAACCTAAAACTCTGATAGCCCTCAGTAAAAGCAGTCTCCCAACTCCCTCCGTAAATTTCCCTATTACGACACTTAGTTTTGTAAAATGTCGGAGCTAACACCTTTATCCTTTCATCCACGCCCACCTCCCTCATGGCCCATGACGTATAAATAAAATCTGTGACCATATACGCCACTGCATTCGCCACCATCTTACTCACCCGACCTATATCCAAACTTAAAGCCCGCAACACCTGCAACCCTCCCCCACCCACTAACCTAAACACCTTTCCTAACCAGACCCGCACAACTTCTATACAGTCACAAAAATATACAGCATAAAAAATTGTCTCCATGCTTCCACACGCTCTACATTCCCCTCCCTCCCTTATCCTCCTGTTGAATAGGACAACCCCAGATGGCAAAATCCCATGTAAAAATCTAAACATTACCTCCCGAAGACCTGGTTTTACATGTAATTGTTTTAGACGTGTCCATATTTCACTCCACGCATACAAAGGGTATGCCCCTTCAACAGCAGCCACCACTGACTTACCTTCCACTCCTTCGAGGACCCGCAATTTAACACACGACAGGTCCCTGTCATTAAAAACCTCAACATGGCCTCACCAACTATTAAATCCCTACCCCCCACCACCGTTGCATATCCTTACCTACTCTCACAAGTCCACCTCCCCTCCTGCCCCCCCCTTATAAAACTTTGTTTTAGGTACACGCTCATCATCCTTTTTTCCAGAGGTATAAGCCCCAGCCCTCCCCGACTGACCAGAAGTGTTAACACCGCTCTACTTAACCATTCACAACCCGATCCCCATATAAACCTAAAAACCCCATGTTGTAAACGTTTTACCTCACGTCGCATCAGTGGGTACATGACAACCACATGCCATAACTTGCTGTACAATAGCACATTCGTCACTATTACTCTTTGATGCAGCATTAGTTGCGCCGCCCTCAAACCACCAAGTCTTTTCAACTCCATCCACTATTCGCACCAAATTCACCTCTTGAGCCACCCGTGTATCTCTCACATAAACTATCCCACATATCAATAATTGATCCACAACACTCCACCCACCCCCTACCACCTCATCCCCATGTGTATTATCCCTTAGGTCCAGAGACTTAGTCTTCTCAACATTAATTTTCATCCCTGAAGCCTCCCCAAACACATCCACCATCTTACCTATCCTAAGCAAGTCCCTACTACCTCTCACCAAAACAGTCGTGTCATCCACATATCCTACGATACCAGCCCCCCTCCCTCCATTCATTACCATCCCCACCTCCTGCAACACACCTCTGAATGGCCCTATAAAATGGATCCTATACACACGCAAACAATATTTGTGATAGGGGGCAACCTTGGTGCAGACCCCGTCGCATCTGTATTTTAACTCCTAGCCTCCCGTTAACCTGCACCCTCATCGACGCCCCCTGATACAATAATTTTGCCCAAGATAGTATTTCTTCCCCAAAACCTTGCCAATGCATGAACCTCCATAACGCTTCCATTTCCACACTATCATAAGCAGCCTTCCAATCTAACGCCAATACACCGCCTTAACCCAACCCCCCCGTTTCTCTATAAATTCTCGAATCATGCCATGCCCTTCATACATTGACCTTCCTGGCACCCCATATTGCCCCCTATTAATTACCTTACCTATTACCCTCTTGATTTTGTTCCCTAATATTCTCGCGAACAACTTATAATCTCCACAAATAAGCGAAAGAACCCGATAATCCATTACCGTTGGCTGCTCCCCTTTCGGTACCAGCACCACAATGGCCGTCCGTTGCTGCTCTCCCATTACTGTTAAACAACCTTACTAAAAACTCCCTGAGAACTCCCCAATTCTTTACGTAAAAATCATTTGGCAGCCCATCTATACCCAGTGCCTTTCCCAAGCTCACTCCTGACAACGCCTGCCAAATCTCACATTCTGTAATCGGCCCACCTAATGTCTCCCGATCTTGACCATCAAGCTCACATTGCACATACCCTCCCATTTCCCCTAATGCCACTTCACGAGTGCCCACACTTTGCATATATGACTTAAACCAAGCATCTACATATCCACTCATACACTCCATCATTACCAATGCTTGACTTGCTCTATACCCTTCCATCCCTACATGTACGATTAACCCCATCATGTCCATCGTCACTCTCCTCTTTCTCTGGCTCCTTAACACGCAAGCCGATGGCCGATCACCCCATAGCACTTCTTCCAATCCTCCCATAATTTGTGCACCATCAAAACACTCATTTTACAATACCCTAATACTCTCCTTTAAACCCTCAATGTCCTGCACTGGATAGCTTGCTCCTCCACGTGCATAACAGTCATGCAGCTGCCCTTCAAGATATCTTTGAAACCCATACTTTAACCAATTATATTCCCTCCCATGACAAATATAATATTCTCTGATGCGAGTTTTAGCCACCGAATCCCACCAACTTACCAGAGTATCATCCCCAGGCGCCTCATCCACCAACCGTTCCCAAAATTGCACAAAAGACTGACGACATTCCTCACCCTGCAACAGCTTCACATTTAACTTCCAATAACCTTGACCCCTTCTAGGCAATCCCTCCCATTCTAGGTCCACCAGTACTCCCCTGTGATCCGAAAAAACCGCGTCCACCACACGCACTCTGCTCACTATTACTGTTCGGGGCACGTACAAGCGATCGAGGCTAGCCGCATATCCATGTCTAACAAAAGTATGTTCTTCAACCCCACCCCCCAACGTCCATTAACCCCACCCCATTTAATAATTCTCCCAAAATCACCGAACAATACCCTGCCCCTCTAGGTTCCACGTTCTTACGCCTTATCACACAATTCCAATCACCACCAATTACAGCTACACCCGGCAAAGCACGCAAATAATATACTAGAACATCCTTCACAAATTTATTCTTAATATGCACATTTCCCTCTGCCGGACCATACACACACACCAAACTCATCTGTACTCTACCCCACCACCCATCCACACGAATCACCCTCTCCTCCCCACCCTCACAATGCCTCACTACGAATGGGCTAGTTTCCCTTACCAGGATGGCAACTCCTCCTTTCAACCTTATCGCATGCTCCACATACACATTATACCCATTCACCTTCAACTCATAGCCTGGTCTGTAGTTGTATTCCTGCGTGAACACCACATCAACACTATTATGCACCAAATATTCACTAAACCATACACACTTTCTCTCTGATCACACTCCGTTAATGTTCAATGTCATGCACTTGAAGCCTACAGAGTGGTTTTTCTTCATGACCCTGGTACTGTCTTGCCACCAGATCGTTTTGTGACACCTCGATCCCTCTCCATCCCCTTTAGGAACGCTCTTAACCAGCTCCTGCCCCTTAGGGCCGCTGGGTCCTCTCTGCGTAACTTCCGCCCAGGACTTTTTCCCAGTGCACTGAGCAGGCGTGAGCACTTCCTCAGAATCAGATAGCACAGCGCACTTCCGTGACGCTCCCTCTGCTTGCATCATATCATCTGCTACAGTGTCCCGGTGGACCTCCACCTCCACCGCTTGCATCATCAAGACATTCATATCACACTGCGCCGACCGCTTATCCTGTTCCACGCCCTGATCCACAGCAGGCCCCAGAACTAGGTCTGGACTCCCCAATAACACATTTAAAGCCTTGGCTAATGAGTCTTCCACGTCGCTATCACTTGCATCTGGGGTGTGCTCTTCCAACACCTGAGTTACATTCAATGAAGGGGTGTCCCCCCCCCGTCACACCTGCTGACTCCATCTCCTCCGCTCTCTTGACCTCCTCACTCCAGGACCCACCTTGTGTAGGCAGAGTCACATAAGGCAAATCTTGCTCCTCACCCTTCTCTTCTGCTTCATGTCATTGCCGTTGTTCCATGTTGCCACGTCTCCTTCCACACAGAGCCGCTAGGTGATCATATGACCCACACAACCGACAGGTCTGGGGTTGCCCAGCGTATGTCACAAACACCTGGGTCCGAAATTCTGGCAGCACTACATACGACGGAATAGGGTAACGCAACGTCATCTTCACAGAATGCGTTCCTTTGGGTATCCCTGCATATGGCCCAGTAGCCCACCTCCCAACAGTGGCCATATGTACTGTACCATATTTACCCATCGCAAGACGGATGTCAGAATCATCCACCTCGAAAGGCACATTTCTAATCTTAACCCATGTGTAATGCAAGATACGTCATGAAGTCACACGATCACAGCATAGTTAACCATCAAAGTGACCTCCTGGTACCTGTCCACCACCGCCTCATACACACTTGCCAAGTTAAACTTGACAAAGATCCTCGTCGTGCCATTCAGCGCTACTCCACATATCTCCTCATTAGCAACACCATATATATCTCGTATGATTGCAGGTAGTAGCAGGTCCATAGAAGTTCCTGTCACAGCCCCACGGATAAGCTCAACACAGACTGTATTGATGCGTCTCCAGCTGGCTAGTGCCATGCTGTGAAAATATAACTGCCACCAATCAACGGTAGGGGCAGCAGCAGCACACGTGCTCACCACTCAAAGGTTGAGAGACGAATGATTATACATATACTGTATAAAGTTTGCCACTGTTGATGATTTATATGATCATGTAATTTTGTTATGGAGTAATGTTTTAGAATAATTACCAAAGTTTGTTCTTAAGTAAAATCTCATAAACAGTTGCATGTCTATCTAAAAGCTACATAAATTAATGTTTGATCACTGCTGTGATCATTAAGTGTGCGAATGATGTGGATGTATTTATAGATGGGTTTTAATGGGGGGGGCTCCCCCCAACAGTTTTGTGTGTATGTGTCAGAAATTTTATCATTTGGTATAATGTGTGTCAGTGAATGGTATGTATGTATTTTGCGTGTTTGTTACACATTCCTATTTTGTATTGGGTTTTCAAAAATTTTCTTCTGCACTTGTGATATGATTCTCAGTAATCTTGTTCAGATCCTGTATTGTGGTGTTATACAACCTTGTAATTTATAATGTTTTAAATAAAATATAAAAAAAAGTTCAAGTCTTGATTGTCTAACTACTGTAATTATCGCTTGTTGCTAGTTTCCCTGCCAGCTTCTCTGTGTTGCTGGGCAGCAACAGTCCATGGAGCAATCATGTGATCAGAGGGGAGGTGATCACACCTCACCTGGGTGAGACTGTCTTGCTTTGACTTGCCCTCTCTTGTCTGTTGGACGTTCTCCGAACAAGACGTGCCTAGCTCTCCCTTGCTGGCCTTTGTTGGGAGATCGTCTCTGTCACTTTCTTGTTGTTGGTTCTGAGTAACAATGTTCATAGAACATTGCCTAGACTTAGTGATTTTCGACGTTGAACTGAGGTTGTGTGTCGCTTAGACACTCTGAGAAACTCAGGTCCTGAGCTGTAGCTTCTGACCTAATTTGTACTGGTATCTGTGTACTGTCACAGTCGGGGATTTTCTTATGCTGAACTTAGATTCAGTAGTATGGGAGTTTTGTGACTTTTGTGGAGGATCTGCAGATGGTCCCTACTTAGTGTTGTTATATTATCTCCTTGTTCCTGATTCTGTGCTCCTGTTGCTTGTTATATTTTTGTTCGGCTTATTAGTCATTGTATTGTTCAAGCAAACTGTTCTGATTGCCAGGTTGGTCAAGAAGTTAGTTTATGTGAGGACTTTAAGTCAGTTACTGGTTAAGTCTAGTTGAGTTTTGAGACATAGCGAACTACTTAGAGCACTTACACACACACACACACACAAACTTGTACATATTTGTATTATGTTATTAAATGCTAACAGTGTACCAGACGGTACTTAAAAGCCAGTAAGATGTGATATGTGCCTTCAGCACAATACTACTGTACATGAGAGAAGTGATTATTATTATTTTGTTTATATTAATTTAATTTAGTTTGTTAATATACTCCTAATTAGTTTAATATGTTTATTATGCACCCCATACCCATCCTGTGGGCGGTAGTCAAAAGATTACAGAGGTACATAATGGGTCCAGGGACTGGGCCTCAAAGTTTTGATAGCTGAGCAAGTTACAGAGGTAATGAATTCACAATTTACAAAGGTAATGAACTCACAATTTACAAAGGTAATGAACTCCAGGTAGGTCTAGTCACAATCATTACAAGTTACAAAGGTATTTACAGATTACAGAGGTACACAATGGGTCCAGGGACCGGGCTCCAAAGTTTTGATGGCTGAACTAGGTACAAGGTAATGAACTCACAAGTTACAAAGGTAATGAACTCACAAGTTACAAAGGTAATGAATACTGTAAGAATGGTTACTTACGTTTATACATGGCTGCAATCATGAACAAATTTTAGAGTAATGAGCAATTCACACTTCCACACCCGGTCACAACTGTAGTGAGTTATTGGTGCAAATGTTGATTGCTGAGTCTCTCTCTCTCTCTCACACACACACACACACACACACACACATACAAATTCATACACACACACACACATAAACACACACACACACACACACACACACACACACTCATACACACACGCACACACACTCATACACACACACACACACACACACATACTCCTAGACATCTTTATTATTAATAAGCTTATTAAATGTTAATTTCTTTAGTTAGTAGCCTACCAGTTGTAATCCTGAAGCACTATTGAATCTTACTAAATTCTAATGGATAATTGGACCAGGATACTGACTACTTGTTACAAAAACCCAGTAACAGGCTGGATGCTAGAAGGGTAGACCTTTCTAGTATTCACTGGAGATCTCTATGCTTATTAGAAATCGCGTTTTTTGTAGCAGTGTCAAAGGGCCTAAAATCTGGAACACCCTACCTGAAAACTCTAGAACTGCAGACACATTCATTACTTTCAAAACTACCGTTAGAAAACATCTTATCTCCCTGATACACCCCAACAACTAACTACATGTAAACCACATGGTGGTTGACACTTACACTCACTCACCCACTGACTATAAACATAGAAATACGAATTTTAATCTTAAAATAATGAATCCTAACTAGTCATAAGTTTGCCTATGATACTCCAATATAGACACTATGTATTGTGCCAAAACAAAAGCATTCACATTGCTAAACTCACAAACTATAATATAGTCACTTAGCCTTAATACCATAATCTGTAATAATTTAAAGTTAAGAATTAATCTGCCGAAATGCCTAGCCATGCTAGGTGTCCTAGTGTCCCCCTCTGTAATTAGTATTTTAAAACATGTAAACCACACAATATCCAAAATCTGTAAACCCAGCATTGTAATCCTTATAGAGAATAAACTTAATTGATTGATTGATGTTGACCTGAAGAGTCAGGTGAGTCATGTTGACCTGAAGAGTCAGGTGAGTCGCGTTGACCTGAAGAATCAGGTGAGTCATGTTGACCTGAAGAGTCAGGTGAGTCATGCTGACACTAATACTGCTGCAGTGTTTTTCCTTATTGTTGCCCATTGCTATGTGGGAGAACTTTTGTTCACGCTGAAGTTGTTCAATATGATGACTAGAGATGATTCCAGAATCCTGCTTCAAATTGGTTTGCACTTACCTGTTTGTGGTTGCAGGGGTCGTGTCACAGCTCCTGTGTTATATAACACCAGGTGAGAAGACACTTGCTCTGGTGATATAAGGTATTTCTGTCAATCAAAACCACACGAGATATTTGTTACTTTTATTCCATCAATAAAAACAAGAGCTAGAATGCTTCACAATATTTATCAGAGAATACAAGTAATATAATGAAAACGGCAGAAACACGTTCTTATATATTATTAAACATTTTCAAGATAAAAACTGAGGATTTATAGAGAGTAAAGTTGTCCAGTTTATTAGTGTTCTTTATATGGAGGTAGAATGTTGGCACAGATCAACGGAACTGTTACGAGAATATATCTTCAGTGGACCACCACTGTCTTCCCACTGTGATCCAATAAAACATTCCATTGATCAAGCACACTATTCTGGTGCTTGACGTTGACAAGTCACACACCTGCAGAAATAAATTGTTCGTTATTTATAATATTTACCGAAATTTATTAAAATGGTTAAAATGAAGAATAAATAAAGTACAAGTAGAGAAAATATATATTACAACTATTTCGTATTTAACAATTAATATTTTATTGCTGCAAATATGTTATTATTAACATAAATATGTTATTATTAACATAAATATGTTATTATTAACATAAATATGTTATTATTAATATAAATATGTTATTATTAATATAAATATGTAATTATTAATATAAATATGTTATTATTAATATAAATATGTAATTATTAATATAAATATGTTATTATTAATATAAATATGTAATTATTAATATAAATATATAAATTAGTAGTAGTAGGTTGGTAGACAGCAACCACCCAGGGAAGTACTACCATCCTGCCAGATGACTGTGAAACAGAAACCTGTAACTGTTTTGCATGATTGTAGGATTGCTGGTTTCTTTTTCTGTCTCATAAACACACTAGATAACAGGGATATCTTGCTACTCCTACTTACACTTTGGTCACACTTCACAGACACGCGCATGCATATATATATATACATACATCTAGGTTTTTCTCCTTTTTCTAAATAGCTCTTGTTCTTCCTTATTTCTTCTATTGTCCATGGGGAAGTGGAAAAGAATCTTTCCTCCGTAAGCCATGCGTGTCGTATGAGGCGACTAAAATGCCGGGAGCAATGGGCTAGTAACCCCTTCTCCTGTAGACATTTACTAAAAAAGACAAGAAGAAAAACTTTATAAAACTGGGATGCTTAAATGTGCGTGGATGTAGTGCGGATGACAAGAAACAGATGACTGCTGATGTTATGAATGAAAAGAAGTTGGATGTCCTGGCCCTAAGCGAAACAAAGCTGAAGGGGGTAGGGGAGTTTCAGTGGGGGGAAATAAATGGGATTAAATCTGGAGTATCTGAAAGAGTTAGAGCAAAGGAAGTAGGGTATGATCAGTTATGGAAGGAGAAAAGAGTAATGTTCAAGAAATGATCAGTTTATGGAGAAGGAGACCAAAAGAGACCCACAATATGAATGTGTAAATTCATGTTTCTAGAATTATGTGGATTAAAGTAAAGGTTGGATGCGAAAAGTGGGTCATAATAAGCGTGTATGCACCTGGAGAAGAGAGGAATGTAGAGGAGAGAGAGAGATTTTGGGAGATGTTAAGTGAATGTATAGGAGCCTTTGAACCAAGTGAGAGAGTAATTGTGGTAGGGGACCTGAATGCTAAAGTAGGAGAAACTTTTAGAGAGGGTGTGGTAGGTAAGTTTGGGGTGCCAGGTGTAAATGATAATGGGAGCCCTTTGATTGAACTTTGTATAGAAAGGGGTTTAGTTATAGGTAATACATATTTTAAGAAAAAGAGGATAAATAAGTATACAAGATATGATGTAGGGCGAAATGACAGTAGTTTGTTGGATTATGTATTGGTAGATAAAAGACTGTTGAGTAGACTTCAGGATGTACATGTTTATAGAGGGGCCACAGATATATCAGATCACTTTCTAGTTGTAGCTACACTGAGAGTAAAAGGTAGATGGGATACAAGGAGAATAGAAGCATCAGGGAAGAGAGAGGTGAAGGTTTATAAACTAAAAGAGGAGGCAGTTAGGGTAAGATATAAACAGCTATTGGAGGATAGATGGGCTAATGAGAGCATAGGCAATGGGGTCGAAGAGGTATGGGGTAGGTTTAAAAATGTAGTGTTAGAGTGTTCAGCAGAAGTTTGTGGTTACAGGAAAGTGGGTGCGGGAGGGAAGAGGAGCGATTGGTGGAATGATGATGTAAAGAGAGTAGTAAGGGAGAAAAAGTTAGCATATGAGAAGTTTTTACAAAGTAGAAGTGATGCAAGGAGGGAAGAGTATATGGAGAAAAAGAGAGAGGTTAAGAGAGTGGTGAAGCAATGTAAAAAGAGAGCAAATGAGAGAGTGGGTGAAATGTTATCAACAAATTTTGTTGAAAATAAGAAAAAGTTTTGGAGTGAGATTAACAAGTTAAGAAAGCCTAGAGAACAAATGGATTTGTCAGTTAAAAATAGGAGAGGAGAGTTATTAAATGGAGAGTTAGAGGTATTGGGAAGATGGAGGGAATATTTTGAGGAATTGTTAAATGTTGATGAAGATAGGGAAGCTGTGATTTCGTGTATAGGACAAGGAGGAATAACATCTTGTAGGAGTGAGGAAGAGCCAGTTGTGAGTGTGGGGGAAGTTCGTGAGGCAGTAGGTAAAATGAAAGGGGGTAAGGCAGCCGGGATTGATGGGATAAAGCTAGAAATGTTAAAAGCAGGTGGGGATATAGTTTTGGAGTGGTTGGTGCAATTATTTAATAAATGTATGGAAGAGGGTAAGGTACCTAGGGATTGGCAGAGAGCATGCATAGTTCCTTTGTATAAAGGCAAAGGGGATAAAAGAGAGTGCAAAAATTATAGGGGGATAAGTCTGCTGAGTATACCTGGTAAAGTGTATGGTAGAGTTATTATTGAAAGAATTAAGAGTAAGACGGAGAATAGGATAGCAGATGAACAAGGAGGCTTTAGGAAAGGTAGGGGGTGTGTGGACCAGGTGTTTACAGTGAAACATATAAGTGAACAGTATTTAGATAAGGCTAAAGAGGTCTTTGTGGCATTTATGGATTTGGAAAAGGCGTATGACAGGGTGGATAGGGGGGCAATGTGGCAGATGTTGCAAGTGTATGGTGTAGGAGGTAGGTTACTGAAAGCAGTGAAGAGTTTTTACGAGGATAGTGAGACTCAAGTTAGAGTATGTAGGAAAGAGGGAAATTATTTCCCAGTAAAAGTAGGCCTTAGACAAGGATGTGTGATGTCACCGTGGTTGTTTAATATATTTATAGATGGGGTTGTAAGAGAAGTAAATGCGAGGGTCTTGGCAAGAGGCGTGGAGTTAAAAGATAAAGAATCACACGCAAAGTGGGAGTTGTCACAGCTGCTCTTTGCTGATGACACTGTGCTCTTGGGAGATTCTGAAGAGAAGTTGCAGAGATTGGTGGATGAATTTGGTAGGGTGTGCAAAAGAAGAAAATTAAAGGTGAATACAGGAAAGAGTAAGGTTATGAGGATAACAAAAAGATTAGGTGATGAAAGATTGAATATCAGATAGGAGGGAGAGAGTATGGAGGAGGTGAATGAATTCAGATATTTGGGAGTGGACGTGTCAGCGGATGGGTCTATGAAAGATGAGGTGAATCATAGAATTGATGAGGGGAAAAGAGTGAGTGGTGCACTTAGGAGTCTGTGGAGACAAAGAACTTTGTCCTTAGAGGCAAAGAGGGGAATGTATGAGAGTATAGTTTTACCAACGCTCTTATATGGGTGTGAAGCATGGGTGATGAATGTTGCAGCGAGGAGAAGGCTGGAGGCAGTGGAGATGTCATGTCTGAGGGCAATGTGTGGTGTGTATATAATGCAGAGAATTCGTAGTTTGGAAGTTAGGAGGAGGTGCTGGATTACCAAAACTGTTGTCCAGAGGGCTGAGGAAGGGTTGTTGAGGTGGTTCGGACATGTAGAGAGAATGGAGCGAAACAGAATGACTTCAAGAGTGTATCAGTCTGTAGTGGAAGGAAGGCGGGGTAGGGGTCGGCCTAGGAAAGGTTGGAGGGAGGGGGTAAAGGAGGTTTTGTGTGCGAGGGGCTTGGACTTCCAGCAGGCATGCGTGAGCGTGTTTGATAGGAGTGAATGGAGACAAATGGTTTTTAATACTTGACGTGCTGTTGGAGTGTGAGCAAAGTAACATTTATGAAGGGGTTCAGGGAAACCGGCAGGCCGGACTTGAGTCCTGGAGATGGGAAGTACAGTGCCTGCACTCTGAAGGAGGGGTGTTAATGTTGCAGTTTAAAAACTGTAGTGTAAAGCACCCTTCTGGCAAGACAGTGATGGAGTGAATGATGGTGAAAGTTTTTCTTTTTCGGGCCACCCTGCCTTGGTGGGAATCGGCCAGTGTGATAATAAAAATAATAATAATATAAATATGTTATTATTAATATAAATATGTTATTATTAATATAAATATGTTATTATTAATATAAATATGTAATTATTAATATAAATATGTAATTATTAATATAAATATGTAATTATTAATATAAATATGTAATTATTAATATAAATATGTAATTATTAATACAAATATGTTATTAATATAAATATGTAATTATTTACATAAATATGTTATTATTAATATAAGTGAGAAGTTTATCATGTATTTTGTGTATAAAATATAAAGTAAAATAACAGTCATTGCCTTGGCAGGACTCAGTCAGAGTACATGTACTCTACTTCCACCTCTAGGACTCCGTCAGAGTACATGTACTCTACTTCCACCTCCAGGACTCCGTCAGAGTACATGTACTCTACTTCCACCTCCAGGACTCCGTCAGAGTACAGGTACTCTACTTCCACCTCCAGGACTCAGTCAGAGTACATGTACTCTACTTCCACCTCCAGGACTCCGTCAGAGTACATGTACTCTACTTCCACCTCCAGGACTCAGTCAGAGTACATGTACTCTACTTCCACCTCCAGGACTCCGTCAGAGTACAGGTACTCTACTTCCACCTCCAGGACTCCGTCAGAGTACATGTACTCTACTTCCACCTCTAGGACTCCGTCAGAGTACATGTACTCTACTTCCACCTCCAGGACTCCGTCAGAGTACATGTACTCTACTTCCACCTCCAGGACTCCGTCAGAGTACATGTACTCTACTTCCACCTCCAGGACTCAGTCAGAGTACATGTACTCTACTTCCACCTCCAGGACTCCGTCAGAGTACAGGTACTCTACTTCCACCTCCAGGACTCCGTCAGAGTACATGTACTCTACTTCCACCTCTAGGACTCCGTCAGAGTACATGTACTCTACTTCCACCTCCAGGACTCAGTCAGAGTACAGGTACTCTACTTCCACCTCTAGGACTCCGTCAGAGTACATGTACTCTACTTCCACCTCCAGGACTCAGTCAGAGTACAGGTACTCTACTTCCACCTCCAGGACTCAGTCAGAGTACAGGTACTCTACTTCCACCTCCAGGACTCAGTCAGAGTACAGGTACTCTACTTCCACCTCCAGGACTCAGTCAGAGTACAGGTACTCTACTTCCACCTCCAGGACTCAGTCAGAGTACAGGTACTCTACTTCCACCTCCAGGACTCCGTCAGAGTACATGTACTCTACTTCCACCTCCAGGACTCCGTCAGAGTACAGGTACTCTACTTCCACCTCCAGGACTCAGTCAGAGTACAGGTACTCTACTTCCACCTCCAGGACTCCGTCAGAGTACAGGTACTCTACTTCCACCTCCAGGACTCAGTCAGAGTACAAGTACTCTACTTCCACCTCCAGGACTCAGTCAGAGTACAGGTACTCTACTTCCATCTCCAGGACTCCGTCAGAGTACAGGTACTCTACTTCCACCTCCAGGGCTCCGTCAGAGTACAGGTACTCTACTTCCACCTCCAGGACTCCGTCAGAGCACAGGTACTCTACTTCCACCTCCAGGACTCAGTCCGAGTACAGGTACTCTACTTCCACCTCCAGGACTCCGTCAGAGTACAGGTACTCTACTTCCACCTCCAGGGCTCCGTCAGAGTACAGGTACTCTACTTCCACCTCCAGAACTCCGTCAGAGTACAGGTACTCTACTTCCACCTCCAGGGCTCCGTCAGAGTACAGGTACTCTACTTCCACCTCCAGGACTCAGTCAGAGTACAGGTACTCTATTTCCACCTCCAGGACTCAGTCAGAGTACATGTACTCTACTTCCACCTCCAGGACTCAGTCAGAGAACAGGTACTCTACTTCCACCTCCAGGACACCGTCAGAGTACATGTACTCTACTTCCACCTCCAGGACTCCGTCAGAGTACAGGTACTCTACTTCCACCTCCAGGACTCCGTCAGAGTACAGGTACTCTACTTCCACCTCCAGGACTCAGTCAGGGTACAGGTACTCTACTTCCACCTCCAGGACTCAGTCAGAGTACAGGTACTCTACTTCCACTTCCAGGACTCCGTCAGAGTACAGGTACTCTACTTCCATCTCCAGGACTCCGTCAGAGTACAGGTACTCTACTTCCACCTCCAGGACTCCGTCAGAGTACAGGTACTCTACTTCCACCTCCAGGGCTCAGTCAGAGTACAGGTACTCTACTTCCACCTCCAGGACTCAGTCAGAGTACAGGTACTCTACTTCCATCTCCAGGACTCCGTCAGAGTACAGGTACTCTACTTCCACCTCCAGGGCTCCGTCAGAGTACAGGTACTCTACTTCCACCTCCAGGACTCCGTCAGAGTACAGGTACTCTACTTCCACCTCCAGGACTCAGTCCGAGTACAGGTACTCTACTTCCACCTCCAGGACTCCGTCAGAGTACAGGTACTCTACTTCCACCTCCAGGACTCCGTCAGAGTACAGGTACTCTACTTCCACCTCCAGGGCTCCGTCAGAGTACAGGTACTCTACTTCCACCTCCAGGACTCAGAGTACAGGTACTCTATTTCCACCTCCAGGACTAAGAGTACATGTACTCTACTTCCACCTCCAGGACTCAGTCAGAGAACAGGTACTCTACTTCCACCTCCAGGACACCGTCAGAGTACATGTACTCTACTTCCACCTCCAGGACACCGTCAGAGTACAAGTACTCTACTTCCACCTCCAGGACTCCGTCAGAGTACAGGTACTCTACTTCCACCTCCAGGACTCCGTCAGAGTACAGGTACTCTACTTCCACCTCCAGGACTCCGTCAGCGTACAGGTACTCTACTTCCACCTCCAGGACTCCGTCAGAGTACAGGTACTCTACTTCCACCTCCAGGACTCCGTCAGAGTACAGGTACTCTACTTCCATCTCCAGGACTCCGTCAGAGTACAGGTACTCTACTTCCATCTCCAGGACTCCGTCAGAGTACAGGTACTCTACTTCCACCTCCAGGACTCCGTCAGAGTACAGGTACTCTACTTCCATCTCCAGGACTCCGTCAGAGTACAGGTACTCTACTTCCACCTCCAGGACACCGTCAGAGTACAGGTACTCTACTTCCACCTCCAGGACTCAGTCAGAGTACAGGTACTCTACTTCCACCTCCAGGACTCCGTCAGAGTACAGGTACTCTACTTACATCTCCCATTTAACAGTAACTAATGGTAACTTCCACATGACAGTACTTGACAATGATAGCAACTTCCATCTGACAGTAATTAACACTGATAGTAACTTCCATCAGACAGTACTTGACACTGATAGTAACTTCCATCTGACAGTACTTGACAATGATAGCAACTTCCATCTGACAGTAATTAACACTGATAGTAACTTCCACCTGACAGTACTTGACAATGATAGCAACTTCCATCTGACAGTACTTGACACTGAGGGTAACTTCCATCTGACAGTACTTGACAATGATAGCAGCTTCCATCTGACAGTACTTGACACTGAGGGTAACTTCCATCTGACAGTACTTGACACTGATAGTAACTTCCATCTGACAGTACTTGACACTGATAGTAACTTCCATCTGACAGCACTTGACACTGATAGTAACTTCCACCTGACAGTACATGACACTGATAGTAACTTCCATCTGACAGTACTTGACACTGATAGTAACTTCCATCTGACAGTACTTGACACTGATAGTAACTTCCATCTGACAGTACTTGACACTGATAGTAACTTCCATCTGACAGTACTTGACACTGATAGCAACTTTCACCTGACAGTACTTGACACTGATAGTTTCTTCCATCTGACAGTACTTGATACTGATAGTAACTTCTATCTGACAGTACTTGACACTGATGGTAACTTCCACCTGACAGTACGTGAAACTGATAGTAACTTCCATCTGACAGTACTTAACACTGATAGTAACTTCCATCTGACAGTATTTAACACTGAGGGTAACTTCCACCTGACAGTACTTAACACTGATAGTAACTTCCATCTGACAGTACTTGACACTGAGGGTAACTTTCATCAGACAGTACTTAACACTGAGGGTAACTTCCATCTGACAGTACTTGACACTGATAGTAACTTCCATCTGACAGTACTTAACACTGAGGGTAACTTCCACCTGACAGTACTTAACACTGATAGTAACTTCCATCTGACAGTGCTTAACACTGAGGGTAACTTCTATCTGACAGTACTTAACGGTGATAGTAACTTCGATCTGACAGTACCTGACACTGATAGTAACTTCCACGTGACAGTACTTTACACTGATAGTAACTACCACCTGACAGAACTTGACACTGATAGTAACTTCCATCTGATAGTACTTAACACTGATAGTAACTTCCACCTGACAGTACTTAAAAGGGAGGGTAACTTCCATCTGACAGTACTTGACACTGATAGCTTCCATCTGACAGTACTTAACACTGAGGGTAACTTCCATCTGACAGTACTTGACACTGATAGTAACTTCCATCAGACAGTACTTGACACTGATAGTAACTTCCATCTGACAGTACTTGACAATGATAGCAACTTCCATCTGACAGTAATTAACACTGATAGTAACTTCCACCTGACAGTACTTGACACTGATAGTATCTTCCATCTGACAGTACTTAACACTGAGGATAACTTCCATCTGACAGTACTTGACACTGATAGTAACTTACATCTGACAGTAATTGACACTGATAGTAACTTCCATCTGACAGTACTTGACACTGATAGTAACTTCCACCTGACAGTACTTGACACTGATAGTAACTTCCATCTGACAGTACTTGACACTGATAGTAACTTCCATCTGACAGTACTTGACACTGATAGTAACTTCCATCTGACAGTACTTAACACTGAGGGTAACTTCCATCTGACAGTACTTGACACTGATAGTAACTTCCATCTGACAGTACTTAACACTGAGGGTAACTTCCATCTGACAGTACTTGACACTGATAGTAACTTCCACCTGACAGTACTTGACACTGATAGTAACTTCCATCTGACAGTACTTGACACTGATAGTAACTTCCACCTGACAGTACTTGACACTGATAGTAACTTCCACCTGACAGTACTTGACACTGATAGTAACTTCCACCTGACAGTACTTGACTCTGATAGTAACTACCACCTGACAGAACTTGACACTGATAGTAACTTCCATCTGATAGTACTTAACACTGATAGTAACTTCCACCTGACAGTACTTAAAACGGAGGGTAACTTCCATCTGACAGTACTTGACACTGATAGTAACTTACATCTGACAGTACTTAACACTGATAGTAACTTCCAACTGACAGTACTTGACACTGATAGTAACTTCCATCTGACAGTACTTAACACTGAGGGTAACTTCCATCTGACAGTACTTGAAACTGATAGTAACTTACATCTGACAGTAATTGACACTGATAGTAACTTCCATCTGACAGTACTTTACACTGATAGTAACTACCACCTGACAGTACTTGACACTGATAGTAACTTCCATCTGACAGTACTTAACACTGAGTGTAACTTCCATCTGACAGTACTTGACACTGATAGTAATTTCCATCTGACAGTACTTGACACTGATAGTAACTTCCATCTGACAGTACTTAACACTGAGGGTAACTTCCACCTGACAGTAATTTACACTGATAGTAACTTCCACCTGACAGTACTTGACACTGATAGTAACTTCCATCTGACAGCACTTGACACTGAGGGTAACTTCCATCTGACAGTACTTGACACTGATAGTAACTTACATCTGACAGTACTTGACACTGATAGTAACTTCCATCTGACAGTACTTAACACTGAGGGTAACTTCCATCTGACAGCACTTGACACTGATAGTAACTTCCACCTGACAGCACTTGACACTGATAGTAACTTCCACCTGACAGCACTTGACACTGATAGTAACTTCCATCTGACAGTACTTGACACTGAGGGTAACTTCCACCTGACAGTAATTTCCACTGACAATAACTTTAACCTGAGAGTAACTTCCACCTGACAGTAACTCCTACTGATGGTAGCTTCCACCTGACAGTAACTTCCACCTGACAATAACTTCCACTAATGGTAACTTCAACCTGACAGTAACTTCCACTGATGGTAACTCCCACCTGACAGTAACTTCCACCTGACAGTATCTTCCACTAATGGTAACTTCCACTTGACAGTAACTTCCACCTGACAGTATCTTCCACAGACGGTAACTTCCACTGATGGTAACTTCCACATGAGAATAACTTCCACTTGACAGCAATTTCCACTTGACAGTAACTTCCACCTGACAGTAACTTCCACCTGACAGTAACTTCCACCTGACAATAACTTCCACAAGACAGTAACTTCCACCTGACAGTAACTTCCACCTGACAGTAACTTCCACCTGACAATAACTTCCACAAGACAGTAACTACCACCTGACAGTAACTTCCACCTGACAGTAACTTCCACCTGACAGTAACTTCCAGTTGACAGTAAATTCTACTTGACAGTAACTTATACCTGACAGTAACTTCCACCTGACAGTAACTTCCACTTGACAGTAACTTCCACTTGACAGCAACTTATACCTGACAGTAACTTCCACTTGACAGTAACTTCCACTTGACAGTAACTTATACCTGACAATAACTTCCACCTGACAGTAACTTCTACCTGACAGTAACTTCCACCTGGCAGTAACTTCTCCCTGACAATAACTTCTACTTGACAGAAACTTCCACTTGACAGTAACTTCACCTTGACAATAACTTCCTCCCGACAATAACTTCCAACTGATAGTAACTTCCACCTGACAGTAACTTTTACCTGACAATAAATTCCACCTGTCAGTAATTTCCACTTGACAGTAACTCCACCTGTCAGTAACTTCCACCTGACAGTAACTTCTACCTGACAACTTCCACCTGACAGTAACTTCCACCTGACAATAACTTCCACCGGACAGTAACTTCCACCGGACAGTAACTTCCACTTGACAGTATCTTCCACTGATGGTAACTTCCACCTGACAATAACTTCCACCTGACAATAACTTCCACCGGACAGTAACTTCCACCTGACAGTAACTTCCACCTGACAGTAACTTCCACCTGACAGTAACTTCCACCTGACAGTAACTTCCACCTGACAGTAACTTCCACCTGACAATAACTTCCACAAGACAGTAACTTCCATCTGACAGTAACTTCCACTTGGCAGTAACTTCCACCTGACAGTAACTTCCACCTGAGAGTATCTTCCACTGATGGTAACTTCCACCTGACAATAACTTCCACCTGACAGTAACTTCCACCTGACAGTAACTTCCACCTGACAGTAACTTCCACCTGACAGTAACTTCCACCTGACAGTAACTTCCACCTGACAGTAACTTCCACCTGACAATAACTTCCACAAGACAGTAACTTCCATCTGACAGTAACTTCCACTTGGCAGTAACTTCCACCTGACAGTAGCTTCCACTTGACAGTAACTTCCACCTGACAGTAACTTCCACCTGACAGTAACTTCTATCCTGACAATAACTTCCACCTGACAGTAACCTCTACCTGACAGTAACTTCCACCTGACAGTAACTTCCACCTGACAGTAACTTCTACCTGACAGTAACTTCCACCTGACAGTAACTTCTACCTGACAGTAACTTCCACCTGACAGTAACTTCTACATGACAATAACTTCCACCTGACAGTAACTTCCACCTAACAGTAACTTCCACCTGACAGTAACTTCTCCCTGACAGCAACTTCCACCTGACAGTAACTTCTACATGACAATAACTTCCACCTGACAGTAACTTCCACCTGACAGTAACTTCCACCTGACAGTAACTTCCACCTGACAGTAACTTCTACATGACAATAACTTCCACCTGACAGTAACTTCCACCTGACAGTAACTTCCACCTGACAGTAACTTCCACCTGACAGTAACTTCTACCTGACAATAACTTCCACCTGACAGTAACTTCCACCTGACAGTAACTTCTACCTGACAATAACTTCTACCTGACAGTAACTTCCACCTGACAGTAACTTCTACATGACAATAACTTCCACCTGACAGTAACTTCCACCTAACAGTAACTTCCACCTGACATTAACTTCTACCTGACAGTAACTTCCACCTGACAGTAACTTCTCCCTGACAGTAACTTCCACCTGACAGTAACTTCCACCTGACAGTAACTTCTACCTGACAGTAACTTCCACCTGACAGTAACCTCTACATGACAATAACTTCCACCTGACAGTAACTTCCACCTGACAGTAACTTCCACCTGACAGTAACTTCTACATGACAATAACTTCCACCTGACAGTAACTTCCACCTGACAGTAACTTCCACCTGACAGTAACTTCCACCTGACAGTAACTTCTACATGACAATAACTTCCACCTGACAGTAACTTCCACCTGACAGTAACTTCCACCTGACAGTAACTTCCACCTGACAGTAACTTCTACCTGACAATAACTTCCACCTGACAGTAACTTCCACCTGACAGTAACTTCTACCTGACAATAACTTCTACCTGACAGTAACTTCCACCTGACAGTAACTTCTACATGACAATAACTTCCACCTGACAGTAACTTCCACCTGACAGTAACTTCCACCTGACAGTAACTTCCACCTGACAGTAACTTCTACCTGACAATAACTTCTACCTGACAGTAACTTCCACCTGACAGTAACTTCTACATGACAATAACTTCCACCTGACAGTAACTTCCACCTAACAGTAACTTCCACCTGACATTAACTTCTACCTGACAGTAACTTCCACCTGACAGTAACTTCTCCCTGACAGTAACTTCCACCTGACAGTAACTTCCACCTGACAGTAACTTCTACCTGACAGTAACTTCCACCTGACAGTAACCTCTACATGACAATAACTTCCACCTGACAGTAACTTCCACCTGACAGTAACTTCCACCTGACAGTAACTTCTACATGACAATAACTTCCACCTGACAGTAACTTCCACCTAACAGTAACTTCCACCTGACAGTAACTTCTACCTGACAGTAACTTCCACCTGACAGTAACTTCTACATGACAATAACTTCTACCTGACAGTAACTTCCACCTGACAGTAACTTCCACCTGACAGTAACTTCCACCTGACAGTAACTTCCACCTGACAGTAACTTCTACCTGACAGTAACTTCCACCTGACAGTAACCTCTACATGACAATAACTTCCACCTGACAGTAACTTCCACCTGACAGTAACTTCCACCTGACAGTAACTTCTACCTGACAGTAACTTCCACCTGACAGTAACCTCTACATGACAATAACTTCCACCTGACAGTAACTTCCACCTGACAGTAACTTCCACCTGACAGTAACTTCTACCTGACAGTAACTTCCACCTGACAGTAACCTCTACATGACAATAACTTCCACCTGACAGTAACTTCCACCTGACAGCAACTTCTACCTGACAGTACCTTCCACCTGACAGTAACTTCCACTTGACAGTAACTTCCACTTGACAGTAACTTCCACTTGACAATAACTTCTACCTGTCAGTAACTTCCACCTGACAGTAACTTCCACCTGACAATAACTTCCACCTGACAGTAACTTCCACCTGACAATAACTTCCACCTGACAGTAACTTCCACCTGACAATAACTTCCAACTGACAATAACTTCCACCTGACAATAACTTCCACCTGACAGTAACTTCCACCTGACAATAACTTCCACCTGACAGTAACTTCCACCTGACAATAACTTCCACCTGACAGTAACTTCCACCTGACAATAACTTCCACCTGACAGTAACTTCCACCTGACAATAACTTCCACCTGACAGTAACTTCCACCTGACAATAACTTCCACCTGACAGTAACTTCCACCTGACAATAACTTCCACCTGACAGTAACTTCCACCTGACAATAACTTCCAACTGACAATAACTTCCAACTGACAATAACTTCCACCTGACAGTAACTTCCACCTGACAATAACTTCCACCTGACAGTAACTTCCACCTGACAGTAACTTCCACCTGACAATAACTTCCAACTGACAATAACTTCCACCTGACAATAACTTCCACCTGACAATAACTTCCAACTGACAATAACTTCCAACTGACAATAACTTCCACCTGACAGTAACTTCCACCTGACAATAACTTCCAACTGACAATAACTTCCACCTGACAATAACTTCCACCTGACAGTAACTTCCACCTGACAATAACTTCCACCTGACAGTAACTTCCACCTGACAATAACTTCCAACTGACAATAACTTCCACCTGACAATAACTTCCAACTGACAATAACTTCCAACTGACAATAACTTCCAACTGACAATAACTTCCAACTGACAATAACTTCCAACTGACAATAACTTCCACCTGACAATAACTTCCACCTGACAATAACTTCCAACTGACAATAACTTCCACCTGACAATAACTTCCAACTGACAATAACTTCCACCTGACAATAACTTCCAACTGACAATAACTTCCACCTGACAATAACTTCCACCTGACAATAACTTCCAACTGACAATAACTTCCACCTGACAATAACTTCCAACTGACAATAACTTCCACCTGACAATAACTTCCAACTGACAATAACTTCCACCTGACAATAACTTCCAACTGACAATAACTTCCAACTGACAATAACTTCCACCTGACAATAACTTCCAACTGACAATAACTTCCACCTGACAATAACTTCCACCTGACAATAACTTCCAACTGACAATAACTTCCACCTGACAATAACTTCCACCTGACAATAACTTCCAACTGACAATAACTTCCACCTGACAATAACTTCCACCTGACAATAACTTCCACCTGACAATAACTTCCACCTGACAATAACTTCCACCTGACAATAACTTCCACCTGACAATAACTTCCACCTGACAATAACTTCCACCTGACAATAACTTCCACCTGACAATAACTTCCACCTGACAATAACTTCCACCTGACAATAACTTCCACCTGACAATAACTTCCACCTGACAATAACTTCCACCTGACAATAACTTCCACCTGACAATAACTTCCACCTGACAATAACTTCCACCTGACAATAACTTCCACCTGACAATAACTTCCACCTGACAATAACTTCCACCTGACAATAACTTCCACCTGACAATAACTTCCACCTGACAATAACTTCCACCTGACAATAACTTCCACCTGACAATAACTTCCACCTGACAATAACTTCCACCTGACAATAACTTCCACCTGACAATAACTTCCACCTGACAATAACTTCCACCTGACAATAACTTCCACCTGACAATAACTTCCACCTGACAATAACTTCCACCTGACAATAACTTCCACCTGACAATAACTTCCACCTGACAATAACTTCCACCTGACAATAACTTCCACCTGACAATAACTTCCACCTGACAATAACTTCCACCTGACAGTAACTTCCACCTGACAATAACTTCCACCTGACAGTAACTTCCACCTGACAGTAACTTCCACCTGACAGTAACTTCCACCTGACAATAACTTCCACCTGACAATAACTTCCACCTGACAATAACTTCCACCTGACAATAACTTCCACCTGACAATAACTTCCACCTGACAATAACTTCCACCTGACAATAACTTCCACCTGACAATAACTTCCACCTGACAGTAACTTCCACCTGACAGTAACTTCCACCTGACAATAACTTCCACCTGACAATAACTTCCACCTGACAATAACTTCCACCTGACAATAACTTCCACCTGACAATAACTTCCACCTGACAATAACTTCCACCTGACAATAACTTCCACCTGACAATAACTTCCACCTGACAGTAACTTCCACCTGACAATAACTTCCACCTGACAATAACTTCCACCTGACAATAACTTCCACCTGACACCTGACAATAACTTCCACCTGACAATAACTTCCACCTGACACCTGACAATAACTTCCACCTGACAATAACTTCCACCTGACAATAACTTTGACAATAACTTCCACCTGACAGTAACTTCCACTTGACAATAACTTCAACCTGACAATAACTTCCACCTGACAATAACTTCCACCTGACAATAACTTCCACTGACAATAACTTCCACCTGACACCTGACAATAACTTCCACCTGACAATAACTTCCACCTGACAATAACTTCCACCTGACAATAACTTCCACCTGACAATAACTTACACCAGACACCTGACAATAACTTCCACCTGACAATAACTTCCACCTGACAATAACTTCCACCTGACAATAACTTCCACCTGACAATAACTTCCACCTGACAATAACTTCCACCTGACAGTAACTTCCACCTGACAATAACTTCCACCTGACAATAACTTCCACCTGACAATAACTTCCACCTGACAATAACTTCCACCTGACAATAACTTCCACCTGACAATAACTTCCACCTGACAGTAACTTCCACCTGACAATAACTTCCACCTGAATAACTTCCACCTGACAATAACTTCCACCTGACAATAACTTCCACCTGACAGTAACTTCCACCTGACAATAACTTCCACCTGACAATAACTTCCACCTGACAATAACTTCCACCTGACAGTAACTTCCACCTGACAATAACTTCCACCTGACAATAACTTCCACCTGACAGTAACTTCCACCTGACAATAACTTCCACCTGACAGTAACTTCCACCTGACAATAACTTCCACCTGACAATAACTTCCACCTGACAATAACTTCCACCTGACAATAACTTCCACCTGACAGTAACTTCCACCTAACTTCCACCTGACAATAACTTCCACCTGACAATAACTTCCACCTGACAATAACTTCCACCTGACAATAACTTCCACCTGACAATAACTTCCACCTGACAGTAACTTCCACCTGACAGTAACTTCCACCTGACAGTAACTTCCACCTGACAGTAACTTCCACCTGACAATAACTTCCACCTGACAATAACTTCCACCTGACAATAACTTCCACCTGACAATAACTTCCACCTGACAATAACTTCCACCTGACACTAACTTCCACTAATGGTAACTTCAACCTGACAGTAACTTCCACCTGACAATAACTTCCACCTGACAATAACTTCCACCTGACAATAACTTCCACCTGACAATAACTTCCACCTGACAATAACTTCCAACTGACAATAACTTCCACCTGACAATAACTTCCACCTGACAATAACTTCCACCTGACAGTAACTTCCACCTGACAATAACTTCCACCTGACAATAACTTCCACCTGACAGTAACTTCCACCTGACACTAACTTCCACTAATGGTAACTTCCACCTGACAATAACTTCCACCTGACAATAACTTCCACCTGACAATAACTTCCACCTGACAATAACTTCCACCTGACAATAACTTCCACCTGACAATAACTTCCACCTGACAATAACTTCCACCTGACAATAACTTCCACCTGACAATAACTTCCACCTGACAGTAACTTCCACCTGACAATAACTTCCACCTGACAATAACTTCCACCTGACAATAACTTCCACCTGACAATAACTTCCACCTGACAATAACTTCCACCTGACAATAACTTCCACCTGACAATAACTTCCACCTGACAATAACTTCCACCTGACAATAACTTCCACCTGACAATAACTTCCACCTGACAATAACTTCCACCTGACAATAACTTCCACCTGACAATAACTTCCACCTGACAATAACTTCCACTGACAATAACTTCCACCTGACAATAACTTCCACCTGACAATAACTTTCACCTGACAATAACTTCCACCTGACAATAACTTCCACCTGACAATAACTTCCACTGACAATAACTTCCACTGACAATAACTTCCACCTGACAATAACTTCCACCTGACAATAACTTTCACCTGACAATAACTTCCACTGACAATAACTTCCACCTGACAATAACTTCCACCTGACAATAACTTTCACCTGACAATAACTTCCACCTGACAATAACTTCCACCTGACAATAACTTCCACTGACAATAACTTCCACCTGACAATAACTTCCACCTGACAATAACTTTCACCTGACAATAACTTCCACCTGACAATAACTTCCACCTGACAATAACTTCCACCTGACAATAACTTCCACTTGACAATAACTTCCACTTGACAGTAGCTTCCACCTGACAATAACTTCCACTTGACAGTAGCTTCCACCTGACAATAACTTCCACTTGACAGTAGCTTCCACCTGACAATAACTTCCACCTGACAATAACTTCCACCTGACAATAACTTCCACCTGACAATAACTTCCACTTGACAATAACTTCCACTTGACAATAACTTCCACCTGACAATAACTTCCACCTGACAATAACTTCCACCTGACAATAACTTCCACTTGACAATAACTTCCACTTGACAGTAGCTTCCCATAACCAATGATACTCATTCCATCACATTAGAAACCTATGGAGGGGCTGTAATAAAAATACCTCTTCATAAAATAAGTACAGAGACAAGCTATATTACTGGTCACATTTCACTGGTTACATTTCACTGGTTACATTTCACTGGTTACATTTCACTGGTTACATTTCACTGGTTACATTTCACTGATTACATTTCACTGGTTACATTTCACTGTTTATATTTCACTGGGTGTTTCTAGTGGTTCACTTCCTATCAGGTCATTGGATTTGTTGACAGAGAATGACGTCCTTCAAGCTAGTATATGTCAGGAACCATTTGTCATTGATAATGTTACTAATGATAATTATTCCATTGAAGCTTGTGGTATGAAGCCTATTTTATTTCCTCTCAGTTCAATTACTCGAGTTATGTCAAACATTGAACCAGCATCCTTGCCAGCTATTGAGTTAGTTAATGATTTATGTCTGAATATATTATTCAAAGATGTTCCTAAACGCTGTATCCTGGGAGTTCTCGACGTTGGTGTACAGGGAGCATCACAAATTAAGCAGTCGCCTTATAGGAGGAGTCCAATGAAACACAAAGCACTGAGAAAAGAGGTTGACTTTCTATTATCTCATGAACCTTGCATTTTAGTACCCAAACCTGACAATAGTTCCAGGAAGTGCACAGATTATCGTAAAGTGAACGCAGTTACGTTACCAGAGGAATACCCCTTACCACGCATTGATGATGTTATTAATCGTGTGTTAGGAGCCTTGCATGTCACCCGTTTACATCTACGCGAATACTATCAAACCCCACCTACTGAACGTACTCTTTAAATATCTGCCTTCAAGGCTCAAGATGGATTGTTCAACTTTCTCGTCAAATCATTTGGTTTGTGTAATGCTGCGTCATCCTTCCAACACCTGAGGAACGAGTTGAGTTACATCTTGGACGGAGTGGTGCATAGTGGCTACTGTGAACAACACTTGACACACCTCAGAGCATTATTTGAGAAATTGGCAAACTACAAGTTCACTGTGAACTTGGCTAAGTGTAGTTTTGGGCAAGCCACGATTACATGTCTTGGTTTTTGCATAGGTCAATGTGAGGCTGCTCCCGGTGATGCAAAGGTTCTTGCTATGTCAGCATTGTCAGTGCCATAAGATACAAAGGAAGTCCAGATATTTCTTGGTATGGCAGGGTATCACCCCAGGTTCTGACCTAACTTTCTCAGCTCCCTGCTCCTTTTAATGAGCTCAACAGCAGTAAAGTTAATTTTCACTGGTCTCAAGATTGCAAAATGGTGTTTGCTTTCCTCTGCTACTGTTTTGAGGAGCCCAAACGTTGGTAAACTCTTTTTCTTACATATAGATGCGAGCGGTTATGCAGTGGGTTCTGTGCTTCTACACAAGTCTTCAGAACCACTGGCATACTCCATCCTGTATGTTACTTTTCCTCTAAACTCAAACGTCACCAGCAAAACTATGCCACGGGTGAGAAAGACACATTAACTCTGGTGGTGGCATTAAAATTGTTTGATGCATACTTGGCCACTTTTCAATTTAGAATTACTGTATTCTCAGACGATAACCCTCTTACCTACTTCAATACTATGAAGTCAAAAAATACAAGGATAATGAGGTGGGCTCTCCGTATCCAGAATTTTTTATATTAATATTAACCATATCAATGGTTGTTGTAATGTCACAGCAGACGCTCTCTCGTGTCCTTGAATGCAAATGAGAAATTAAAATTAATGTAAGTTTTGTGCCCATATACTTGCTTATTCACTTGTTACTTGCTATTTTTTTTTTTAAATTCCGTAGAGTAACTTAAGCATTCAGCCCACTTATGTATATATCTTAACTCATGATTAATAAATCATTTTTAAATATATCAATAGCGGTGGTGCTATGTACCAGTGAGGTGGAGGGAGACAATAGTGTTGAGCTGAGGTTGTGTGGGTGACAATCAAACCACGGTACGGGTGAGGCTCTAACTTGCGGTAATTTAATTGTCAGACTCCAGGCCAGTGCGTAAACCACTGGACCAGCTGGCTACAAATAAGGTTCATCTAACCCGGTATATTTATACACCACAGGGAGGTTAGCATGGGTTCCACTGTGACCAAATATGCAAGTTTTTTACAGATGAATCTCCCACCAGTATGGTCATGACAGCTCTAGCTCAAGTCCCCTCAAAGCCATTATCCAACTAAATATGTTTTCCAACTAAATATATAATCCAACTAAATATATTTTATTAAAATATTAAAATATAAACACCATAAAACGTTACTGAAAGGGAATGATGAATTAATTAAATATCTGTCTGCTAGGTCAGCAACTCTACCATATCTATATGGGGTAATGAAGACCCATAAACCAGGATACCCAGCCCGTCCCATTATTAGTTCAGCAGCATATAATCTATCTAAATGGTTGGTTAAACTTCTAACTCCCATGGTTGGTAAGAGCTCAGACGCACATATTAAAAATAATGTTGACCTCACTGAGAGGCTCCTGAAATTAAATGTCCCTCACGACTTTTCTTTAGTGAGCTTTGATGTCACAGCTCCGTTCACCAAAGTCCCTGTCCCTGATTGCTTTCGTACCTCGAAGAGGAACTAGAAAAATTCCCCATGCCCTTCCCCACGAAAACAATAACTGAATTGATCAAACTTTGTGTTATTGATTGCAAATTCGTGTTTGAAGGGAAATACTATGCTCAACAACATGGCATGGCAATGAGAAATCCCCTTAGCCCCTTACTCAGCAACTTGTATATGGAATTCAATGAGACTAGACTTCTTAAAGACATTCTCCCAGATAAAGCTAGTTGGTTCAGATATGTAGATGATGTTCTCTGCCTGTGGCCTAATGATCACAACATTGATGAGTTTCTTCCCAGACTCAATGGCTTAGTACCTTCCATTAAGTTCACCACAGAACATGAAATAAATGACACTTTGCCGTTCTTTGATGTTTTAATCCATCGGGTCGATGGGAAATTCAAATTCACAGTTTACAGGAAGTCCACCAATGTGGCGTCATACATTCACTACTGTTCCAACCACGAAACCAGGATAAAAAGGAGTGTGCAAGACAGGTATACAATACCGACAAGATGAAAGTTAAGACACTTGTGCAACATCTGGTTATCTTTATTGTAGACGTTTCGCCATCCAGTGGCTTTATCAATACAGATTCTTGGACATAATTAGAAAATAGAAGAACTATATACAAAAGATAAGGTAATCAGTCCCTCAGCCTATGGAGGTGGTGTTTACAACACCGTGGTTGTAGAGATTCTGAAGCACAGGTAAGGAGACTGGCGCTTATATAGGCGTCAGTGAAGAGGGACGTGTAGTAGACGAGGGCATAGTCACTGGTAGGCGGGATTCCCCAGTGGAAGTAGGTCCTTCCCAAATTGATGGGCTAGTTGTAGAAGTCGTGAAGAAGGTCGTGTAGATGTCTTCTGAATCAAGATACCATGATGTTGCAGTGCAACATCAAGCCACTGGATGGCGAAACGTCTACAATAAAGATAACCAGATGTTGCACAAGTGTCTTAACTTTCATCAAAAAGGAGTGTGTTCCTCACTATGTTTCTGAGAGCACTGCGCATCTGCAGTCCAGAGTACCTAGAGGACGAAATCAGCAAGATATTTAACATAGCCACAAAACTAAGATATCCTAAAGATTTTGTCGAGAAGGAACTAATGTCAGCAAAAAAGACTTTCTACAGGACTGAACCTAAGGAAGTGATGGCCAGGAAAAATGTACTAGTTTTACCATACAATGAGAATCTGGCTTGCCTGCGTGAGGCATTAAAAAAGATCAATATAAACCTGGCTTTCAAAAACACGGGGACAGTGAAACAAAGACTGATTAAACACACAACCTCCAACAAAGTTGGTGGGGTTCACAAGGTCCCATGTACTCAGTGTTCTCTCTCATACATCGGTCAAACAAGTAAATTTTTGGAAACCAAAATTGTCCAGCATAAATACTCAGTTAGGACAGGGCGGGAGTCGAGCGCTATCTTTAACCACATTAGTTCATGCAATCACCCACCGGGGTGGGATGCTGCCCAGATTATAGTACCAAACAGTTCTGTCATGGAAAGAAACATAATTGAATCTTCCCTCTTGAAACATGAAAGGAATACAGTATACAACTCAAATTATGGGTTATACAAGCTCGATAATTATTTAGTAGTCCATTGTACACAGTCTTAACAACAATGCTATACAAAATCACAGGATTGTTCATTATGCCAGATGGGTTGATGGATTGGTGACGCCCGTCCAGTGTCTACGTACCAAAACTTCACACCACGTCAGTTGTGATGGTTATATAACACCTGTAACTGTTAATGTGCCATACAGTGATAAGCACACAAGATAACGAGATAAAGGAGAGGGTAAAGGGTATTAGTAGTTTAGATCATAGAAATATTACACTTAACACTGGCAAAACCTACTGTATTATGTTTGGTAGCAGAGCAGGTGTTGCGCAACTTAACATTAAGATCGACAACACTCTAATTGCCAGACATAATGAGGGCAAATTCCTTGGCCTATACCTCGACAACAACCTAAATTTCAGCACCCATATCCAACACATAAAAAAAGTATCCAAAACGGTGGGGAATCCTCTCCAAGATACGATACTACGTGCCGCAAACTGCCCTTCTCACACTATAACATTCACTTATATATCCATACCTCACCTATGCTATCTGTGCTTGGGGTTCAACTGCAGCAACACACCTAAAGCCAATAATAACCCAACAAAAAGCCGCAGTAAGAATAATCATTAAGTCCCATCCCTGGCAACACACTTCCCCCCACTCTTCATAGATCTAAACTTACTCCCTGTTCAGAACATCCACACTTACTACTGTGCAATCTATATCTACAGGACCTTAAATTTCAATATTAACCTTGACCTAAAACGTTTTCTTGATAGTTGTGACAGGATCCACAGGCATAACACCAGACACAAACATCTCTATGACATTCCCCGTGTTCGACTAAACCTTTACAAAAATTCAATGTATTTCAAAGTACCTAAAATCTGCAACACCCTACCTGAAAACTCTAGAACTGCAGACACATTCATCACTTTCAAAACTACAGTTAGAAAACATCTTATCTCCCTGATACACCCCGACAACTAACTACATGATAACCACCTGGTGGTTCACAATTGCACTCACTCACCCACTAACTATAAACCCAGAAATACTAATCTTAATCTTAAAATAATAAATCCTAACTAGTCATAAGTTTGCCTATGATACTCCAATATAGACACTTTGTATTGTGCCAAAACAAAAGCATTCACATTGCTAAACTCACAAATTATGATGCAGTCACTTAGCCTTAATACCATAATCTGTAAGGATTTAATGTTAAGAATTAATCTAAGTTTGCCCGAAATGCCTAGCCATGCTAGGTGTCCTAGTGGCCCCCTCTGTAATTAGTATTTTATAACATGTAAACCACACAGTACCCAAAACCTGTAAACCCCACATTGTAACTCTTATAGAGAAAAAACTTGAAATGAATTGAATTGATAGGCATAGAAGATCCTCATGTAAGGCATGTTAACCGACTCTTAGAAAAATAGCAGACAATATTTAGGAAGAGACACTTCTGAGTACATCTGTAGAACATTCGAGTACCTCAGAGCAGGACATGTGTACTCACCTAATTGTACTCACCTAATTGTGGTTGCAGGGGTCGAGACTCAGCTCCTGTCCCCGCCTCTTCACCGACCGATACTAGGTCCATTCTCCTCCTGCTACCTGAGCTTTATCATACCTTGTCCTAAAACTATGTATAGTTCCTGCCTCCACTACATCGCTTGCCAGACTATTCCACTTCCTAACTACTCTATGACTGAAGAAATACTTCGTAACATCCCTTTGACTCATCTGAGTCTTCAGCTTCCAACTGTGACCCCTTGTTTCTGTGTCCCATCTCTGGAACATCCTGTCTCTGTCCACTTTGTCTATTCCACGCAGTATTTTGTATGTCGTTATCATGTCTTCCCTGACCCTCCTGTCCTCCAGTGTTGTCAGACCGATTTCCCTTAACCTTTCTTCATAGGACATTCCCCTGAGCTCTGGAACTAGCCTTGTTGCAAACCTTTGCACTTTATCTAATTTCTTGACGTGTTTGATCAGGTGTGGGTTCCAAACTGGTGCTGCGTACTCCAGTATGGGCCTGACGTACAGTGTATAAAATCTTGAACGATTCCTTACTGAGGTACCGGAACGCTATTCTCAGGTTTGCCAAGCGCCCATATGCCGCAGCAGTTATCTGGTTAATGTGTGCTTTTGGCGATGTACTTGGTATTATACTCACTCCCAGGTCTTTCTCCTTGAGTGAGGTTTGCAGCCTTTGGCCTCCTAGCCTATACTCTGTCTGTCTGCCCTCTTCCGATCTTCATAACTTTACATTTGGCGGGGTTAAATTCTAGGAGCCAGTTTCTGGACCACACATCCAGCCTGTCCAGGTCTCTTTGTAGACCTCTCTGGTCCGCGTCTGATTTAATTCTCCTCATTAACTTCACGTCATTTGCAAACAGGGACACTTCTGAGTATATCCCTTCCGTCATGTCCTTCACATATACCAAGAATAACACTGGTTCCAGGACTGACCCCTGTGGGACCCCGCTCGTCACTGGCGCCCACTGTGATACCTCATCACGGACCATGACTCGTTGTTGCCTCCCTGTTAGGTATTCTCTGATCCATTGCAGCGCCCTTCCTGTTATATGTGTCTGTTCCTCTAGCTTCTGTGCTAATCTCTTTTGAGGAACTGTGTCGAAGGCCTTCTTGCAGTCCAAGAAAATGCAATCAACCCGCCCCTCCCTCTCATTTCTTACTTCAGTTACCTTGTCATAAAACTCTAGTAGGTTTGTGACACAGGATTTGCCTTCCATGAATCCGTGCTGGCTGTCTTTTATAATCTTGTTCTGCTCCAGGTGTTCCACCACTCTCCTCCTGAAAATCTTTTCCAAGACTTTACATACTATACAAGTCAGTGACACTGGTCTATAATTTAGTGCTTCATTTCTGTCTCCCTTCTTAAAGATGGGGACTACATTTGCCTTCTTCTATACTTCACGTAGTTGCCCAGTTTCAAGGGAAGTGTTGAAGATTTTGGTTAGTGGCACACGTAGTGTCCCTACTCCCTCTCTAAGGACCCAAGGCGAGATGTTGTCCGGTCCCACCGCCTTTGAGGTATCAAGGTCACTTAGGAGCTTCTCCAAGTCCTCCTCAGTTGTGTGTAATTCATCCAACACTTATTGGTATATCCCTTGTTGCTGTACCCCACTCTTTTGTCTTCCCTTTGTCCCTTCAGCCTCCACTGTAAATACCTTCTGAACTCTCATGTTGAGCTCCTCACATGCCTCCTGGTCGTTTCTTGTGAGTTCCCCAACTTCTTTCCTCAGCCTGATTACCTAGTCCTTGACTGTTGTCTTCCTCCTGATGTGGCTGTAGAGTAGTTTCGGGTCAGACTTGACTTTCGATGCTATGTCATTTTCATACTGCCGCTGCGCCTCCTTTCTTATCTGTGCATACTCGTTTCTGGCACATCGACTAATCTCTTTATTCTCCTGAGTCCTTTGCCTTCTGTACTTTTTCCATTCTCCAGAGCACTTAGTTTTTGCCTCCCTGCACCTTCGGGTAAACCAAGGGCTTGTTCTGTCCTTCCCATTATTTTGTTACCCTTGGGAACAAACCTTTCTTGTGCCTCCTTGCATTTTGTTGTTACAAAGTCCATCATTTCGTTTACTGATTTTCCTACCAACTCCTGTTCCCACTGAACCTCCTGCAGGAAGATTCTCATTCCTGCGTAGTCCCCCCTTTTATAGTTTAGCTTTTCCCTTTCTACTCCTGTTACCCTCTCCACTTTTAGCTCCACGATGTATTCAAAGTTCATAACTACGTGGTCACTAGCTCCATGGGGCCTTTCATATGTGATGTGCTCAATATCTGAGCTACTCAGGGTGAACACGAGGTCCAGTCTTGCTGGTTCATCCTCCCCTCTCTATCTGGTAGTATCCCTAACATGTTGTGCATGAAATTTGCCAGCACCACATCCATCATCTTGGCTCTCCATGTTTCAGGACCCCCATGTGGCTCCAGGTTTTTCCAATCAATCTCCCTCTGATTGAAGTCGCCCAAGACCAGTAACTTCGCTCTACTTGAGTGAGTCCTTCTTGCCACCTCAGTTAGAGTGTCCACAATTGCTCTGTGTTGCACTCATCATATTCCTCTCTTGGCCTCTTGATGTTCTGTGGTGGGTTATACATTACTGCAATGACTACCCTGTGTTCCCCTGACCGAACTGTACCTACTATATAATCCATTTCTCCAATCTCGTGTGTGTGTGTGTGTGTGTGTGTGTGTGTGTGTGTGTGTGTGTATTATTTATTTGCTGACATTGATCCTACAAACAACATGAGCCTAGCAAACTAGGCTTGTTTCATGTTGCGAGGACACTCGTGGCAGTGAATGCTCAAAGATTAATTTCCGCCTCCTCCTGTTTAAATACCCTCCTCAACTAGCAGTCTATATAACAGTGAAACCACGAAACAACACATGTATCATAATTTTTTCATAGGACTGTCATCCGAGGGTGCAGTATTTCTGTATTACTAAACAATTTTCCTTAGTTCCTGAACTTGACGCCACGTAACTATAAAAGTTGAACACGAGGCCACTTAGTTACAGTAAATAATTATAACACCATTCTGTTAGAGAAACTGAACATGAGGTAAATAAACTACAATACATAAACGTCAGGCCACTTAGCAACAAAACTAACCTGAGGCCACTTAGCAACAAAACTAACCTGAGGCCACTTAGCAACAAAACTAACCTTAGGCCACTTAGCAACAAAACTAACCTGAGGCCACTTAGCAACAAAACTAACCTTAGGCCACTTAGCAACAAAACTAACCTGAGGCCACTTAGCAACAAAACTAACCTTAGGCCACTTAGCAACAAAACTAACCTGAGGCCACTTAGCAACAAAACTAACCTGAGGCCACTTAGCAACAAAACTAACCTGAGGCCACTTAGCAACAAAACTAACCTGAGGCCACTTAGCAACAAAACTAACCTGAGGCCACTTAGCAACAAAACTAACCTTAGGCCACTTAGCAACAAAACTAACCTGAGGCCACTAAGCAACAAAACTAACCTGAGGCCACTTAGCAACAAAACTAACCTGAGGCCACTTAGCAACAAAACTAACCTGAGGCCACTTAGCAACAAAACTAACCTGAGGCCACTTAGCAACAAAACTAACCTGAGGCCACTTAGCAACAAAACTAACCTGAGGCCACTTAGCAACAAAACTAACCTGAGGCCACTTAGCAACAAAACTAACCTGAGGCCACTTAGCAACAAAACTAACCTGAGGCCACTTAGCAACAAAACTAACCTGAGGCCACTTAGCAACAAAACTTTAACCTGAGGCCACTTAGCAACAAAACTAACCTGAGGCCACTTAGCAACAAAACTAACCTGAGGCCACTTAGCAAAAAAACTAACCTGAGGCCACTTAGCAACAAAACTAACCTGAGGCCACTTAGCAACAAAACTTTAACCTGAGCCCACTTAGCAACAAAACTAACCTGAGGCCACTTAGCAACAAAACTAACCTGAGGCCACTTAGCAACAAAACTAACCTGAGGCCACTTAGCAACAAAACTAACCTGAGGCCACTTAGCAACAAAACTTTAACCTGAGGCCACTTAGCAACAAAACTTTAACCTGAGGCCACTTAGCAACAAAACTTTAACCTGAGGCCACTTAGCAACAAAACATTAACCTGAGGCCACTTAGCAACAAAACTAACCTGAGGCCACTTAGCAACAAAACTAACCTGAGGCCACTTAGCAACAAAACTTTAACCTGAGGCCACTTAGCAACAAAACTAACCTGAGGCCACTTAGCAACAAAACTAACCTAAGGCCACTTAGCAACAAAACTAACCTGAGGCCACTTAGCAACAAAACTTTAACCTGAGGCCACTTAGCAACAAAACTTTAACCTGAGGCCACTTAGCAACAAAACTTTAACCTGAGGCCACTTAGCAACAAAACTTTAACCTGAGGCCACTTAGCAACAAAACTAACCTGAGGCCACTTAGCAACAAAACTAACCTGAGGCCACTTAGCAACAAAACTTTAACCTGAGGCCACTTAGCAACAAAACTAACCTGAGGCCACTTAGCAACAAAACTAACCTGAGGCCACTTAGCAACAAAACTAACCTGGGGCCACTTAGCAACAAAATTAACCTGAGGCCACTTAGCAACAAAACTTTAACCTGAGGCCACTTAGCAACAAAACTAACCTGAGGCCACTTAGCAACAAAACTTTAACCTGAGGCCACTTAGCAACAAAACTAACCTGAGGCCACTTAGCAACAAAACTAACCTGAGGCCACTTAGCAACAAAACTTTAACCTGAGGCCACTTAGCAACAAAACTTTAACCTGAGGCCACTTAGCAACAAAACTTTAACCTGAGGCCACTTAGCAACAAAACTCTAACCTGAGGCCACTTAGCAACAAAACTAACCTGAGGCCACTTAGCAACAAAACTAACCTGAGGCCACTTAGCAACAAAACTTTAACCTGAGGCCACTTAGCAACAAAACTAACCTGAGGCCACTTAGCAACAAAACTTTAACCTGAGGCCACTTAGCAACAAAACTTTAACCTGAGGCCACTTAGCAACAAAACTAACCTGAGGCCACTTAACAACAAAACTTTAACCTGAGGCCACTTAGCAACAAAACTTTAACCTGAGGCCACTTAGCAACAAAACTAACCTGAGGCCACTTAGCAACAAAACTAACCTGAGGCCACTTAGCAACAAAACTTTAACCTGAGGCCACTTAGCAACAAAACTAACCTGAGGCCACTTAGCAACAAAACTAACCTGAGGCCACTTAGCAACAAAACTTTAACCTGAGGCCACTTAGCAACAAAACTTTAACCTGAGGCCACTTAGCAACAAAACTAACCTGAGGCCACTTAGCAACAAAACTTTAACCTGAGGCCACTTAGCAACAAAACTAACCTGAGGCCACTTAGCAACAAAACTTTAACCTGAGGCCACTTAGCAACAAAACTTTAACCTGAGGCCACTTAGCAACAAAACTTTAGCCTGAGGCCACTTAGCAACAAAACTAACCTGAGGCCACTTAGCAACAAAACTTTAACCTGAGGCCACTTAGCAACAAAACTAACCTGAGGCCACTTAGCAACAAAACTAACCTGAGGCCACTTAGCAACAAAACTTTAACCTGAGGCCACTTAGAAACAAAACTTTAACCTGAGGCCACTTAGCAACAAAACTTTAACCTGAGGCCACTTAGCAACAAAACTAACCTGAGGCCACTTAGCAACAAAACTTTAACCTGAGGCCACTTAGCAACAAAACTAACCTGAGGCCACTTAGCAACAAAACTTTAACCTGAGGCCACTTAGCAACAAAACTTTAACCTGAGGCCACTTAGCAACAAAAAACTGAGGCCACTTAGCCTGAGGCCACTTAGCACCTGAAAACTAACCTGAGGCCACTTAGCAACAAAACTTTAACCTGAGGCCACTTAGCAACAAAACTAACCTGAGGCCACTTAGCAACAAAACTAACCTGAGGCCACTTAGCAACAAAACTTTAACCTGAGGCCACTTAGCAACAAAACTTTAACCTGAGGCCACTTAGCAACAAAACTTTAACCTGAGGCCACTTAGCAACAAAACTAACCTGAGGCCACTTAGCAACAAAACTTTATCCTGAGACAACTTAGCAACAAAACTTTAACCTGAGGCCACTTAGCAACAAAACTTTAACCTGAGGCCACTTAGCAACAAAACTAACCTGAGGCCACTTAGCAACAAAACTTTAACCTGAGGCCACTTAGCAAAAAAACTAACCTGAGGCCACTTAGCAACAAAACTAACCTGAGGCCACTTAGCAACAAAACTTTAACCTGAGGCCACTGAGCAACAAAACTAACCTGAGGCCACTTAGCAACAAAAATAACCTGAGGCCACTTAGCAACAAAATTTTAACGTGAGGCCACTTAGCAACAAAACTTTATCCTGAGGCCACTTAGCAACAAAACTAACCTGAGGCCACTTAGCAACAAAACTTTAACCTGAGGCCACTTAGCAACAAAACTTTAACCTGAGGCCACTTAGCAACAAAACTAACCTGAGGCCACTTAGCAACAAAACTAACCTGAGGCCACTTAGCAACAAAACTTTAACCTGAGGCCACTTAGCAACAAAACTTTATCCTGAGGCCACTTAGCAACAAAACTTTATCCTGACGCCACTTAGCAACTATTACAACCCAGGATTTCAAATGGCCTGTTATCCCAGGTGTAATGGGAGCAAATAAACACAGTAGAAAAAGTTTAGACTTATATTATCCTTCACCAATTTAGAACAGCAATATGTACACTATGTACAGTAAAAAGTATAGTGCACGTCACGGTAAGCAAGGCAGAAATAGAAGCCACAAGATAGCAGACCGTGCTTCAACCAGCTCTAGAATGGGAATGACAAGGGCAGACAGGAGAGCGGTATCCACATAACCTCTGCGATTGCCAATCCCACCTTCTTATTGGCTAGAACCTGGTCACTAGTTGAACGATGGGGCCCCATCATCAACTCTTAGCAACCTGGTTCGCTGGTTGGGGGAGATAGCCTGTAAATGAGGGTGTGTCCATGCGCCGAATAAAGGTTACGTACTCTTTGCATGCCACAGCAACAAAACTTTAACCTGAGGCCACTTAGCAACAAAACTTTAACCTGAGGCCACTTAGCAACAAAACTTTATCCTGAGGCCACTTAGCAACAAAACTTTATCCTGACGCCACTTAGCAACAAAACTTTATCCTGACGCCACTTAGCAACAAAACTTTAACCTGACGCCACTTAGCAACAAAACTTTATCCTGAGGCCACTTAGCAACAAAACTTTGTCCTGACGCCACTTAGCAACAAAATTTGAATGGGAGCGACTTGGCAGCAATATTTGAACGAGGTCACTTATGTACAAAACATGAACGAGGCCACTTACCTACAAAACCTGAACAAGGTCACTTAACGAGGTCACTTAACAGCGAAAACACAAACATCATGAATAAAGTCTGCACTGGATATTAATATTACTTCAGAAAATAATACTTACGGTAGCACTTGGAATCATTCTCAGCAAGGAGTCCCTTTCCTGGTATGTGCCAGTCACCAGCCTTGCACACTACAGTCAACCACAGCTGTCCAGTAGACATCTTGTAGCCAGGGTGACACTCAATCTTCATCCTAAAACATTTAATATACAAGATATATGTAGGACCATGTAGATGGGAAAATGAATAAATATCCGAGAGTTGTATGAATTTTCAGTGTATAAATTCGGAGTGTATATTTTAGTCTCTATATTATGGGACAGAGCATTCATAACAGGTGGATTGAAAAATTAATATTAATATTAATATCCTTAGTAGGAGGACGATCCTCAGGTATGTCTGGTCCCATGATAGTGTTGTGAGGACTGGGAGGACGGTCCTCAGGTATGTCTAGTCCCATGTTAGTGTTGTGAGGACTGGGAGGTCGGTCCTCAGGTATGTCTGGTCCCATGATAGTGTTGTGAGGACTGGGAGGACGGTCCTCAGGTATGTCTAGTCCCATGTTAGTGTTGTGAGGACTGGGAGGTCGGTCCTCAGGTATGTCTGGTCCCATGATAGTGTTGTGAGGACTGGGAGGACGGTCCTCAGGTATGTCTGGTCCCATGATAGTGTTGTGAGGACTGGGAGAACGGTCCTCAGGTATGTCTGGTCCTATGATAGTGTTTTGAGGACTGGGAGGACGGTCCTCAGGTATGTCTGGTCCCATGACAGTGTTGTGATTACTGGGAGGACGGTCCTCAGGTATGTCTGGTCCCATGATAGTGTTGTGAGGACTGGGAGGACGGTCCTCTGGTATGTCTGGTCCCATAATAGTGTTGTGAGGACTGGGAGGACGGTCCTCATGTATGTCTGGTCCCATGATAGTGTTGTGAGGACTGGGAGGACGGTCCTCAGGTATGTCTGGTCCCATGATAGTGTTGTGAGGACTGGGAGGACGGTCCTCAGGTATGTCTGGTCCCATGATAGTGTTGTGAGGACTGGGAGGACGGTCCTCAGGTATGTCTGGTCCCATGATAGAGTTATGAGGACTGGGAGGACGGTTCTCAGGTATGTCTGGTCCCATGATAGTGTTGTGAGGACTGGGAGAACGGTCCTCAGGTATGTCTGGTCCCATGATAGTGTTGTGAGGACTGGGAGGACGGTCCTCAGGTATGTCTGGTCCCATGATAGAGTTATGAGGACTGGGAGGACGGTCCTTAGGTATGTCTGGTCCCATGATAGAGTTATGAGGACTGGGAGGACGGTTCTCAGGTAAGTCTGGTCCCATGATAGTGTTGTGAGGACTGGGAGGACGGTCCTCAGGTATGTCTGGTCCCATGATAGAGTTATGAGGACTGGGAGGACGGTTCTCAGGTATGTCTGGTCCCATGATAGTGTTGTGAGGACTGGGAGGACGGTCCTCAGGTATGTCTGGTCCCATGATAGTGTTGTGAGGACTGGGAGGACGGTCCTCAGGTATGTCTGGTCCCATGATAGTGTTGTGAGGACTGGGAGGACGGTCCTCTGGTATGTCTGGTCCCATGATAGTGTTGTGAGGACTGGGAGGACGGTCCTCAGGTATGTCTGGTCCCATGATAGTGTTGTGAGGACTGGGAGGACGGTCCTCTGGTATGTCTGGTCCCATGATAGTGTTGTGAGGACTGGGAGGACGGTCCTCAGGTATGTCTGGTCCCATGATAGTGTTGTGACGACTGGGAGGACGGTCCTCAGGTATGTCTGGTCCCATGATAGTGTTGTGAGGACTGGGAGAACGGTCCTCAGGCATGTCTGGTCCCATGATAGTGTTGTGAGGACTGGGAGGACGGTCCTCAGGTATGTCTGGTCCCGTGATAGTGTTGTGAGGACTGGGAGGACGGTCCTCAGGTATGTCTGGTCCCATGATTGTGTTGTGAGGACTGGGAGGACGGTCCTCAGGTATGTCTGGTCCCATGATAGTGTTGTGAGGACTGGGAGGACGGTCCTCAGGTATGTCTGGTCCCATGATAGTGTTGTGAGGACTGGGAGGACGGTCCTCTGGTATGTCTGGTCCCATGATAGTGTTGTGAGGACTGGGAGGACGGTCCTCAGGTATGTCTGGTCCCATGATTGTGTTGTGAGGACTGGGAGGACGGTCCTCAGGTATGTCTGGTCCCATGATAGTGTTGTGAGGACTGGGAGGACGGTCCTCAGGTATGTCTGGTCCCATGATTGTGTTGTGAGGACTGGGAGGACGGTCCTCAGGTATGTCTGGCCCCATGATAGTGTTGTGAGGACTGGGAGGACGGTCCTCAGGTAGGTCTGGTCCCATGACAGTGTTGTGATTACTGGGAGGACGGTCCTCAGGTATGTCTGGTCCCATGATAGTGTTGTGAGGACTGGGAGGACGGTCCTCAGGTAGGTCTGGTCCCATGATAGTGTTGTGAGGACTGGGAGGACGGTCCTCAGGTAGGTCTGGTCCCATGACAGTGTTGTGATTACTGGGAGGACGGTCCTCAGGTATGTCTGGTCCCATGATAGTGTTGTGAGGACTGGGAGGACGGTCCTCAGGTATGTCTGGTCCCATGATAGTGTTGTGAGGACTGGGAGGACGGTCCTCAGGTAGGTCTGGTCCCATGATAGTGTTGTGAGGACTGGGAGGACGGTCCTCAGGTAGGTCTGGTCCCATGATAGTGTTGTGAGGACTGGGAGGACGGTCCTCAGGTAGGTCTGGTCCCATGATTGTGTAGTGAGGACTGGGAGGACGGTCCTCAGGTATGTCTGGTCCCATGATAGTGTTGTGAGGACTGGGAGGACGGTCCTCAGGTATGTCTGGTCCCATGATAGTGTTGTGAGGACTGGGAGGACGGTCCTCAGGTATGTCTGGTCCCATGATAGTGTTGTGAGGACTGGGAGGACGGTCCTCAGGTATGTCTGGTCCCATGATAGTGTTGTGAGGACTGGGAGGACGGTCCTCAGGTATGTCTGGTCCCATGATAGTGTTGTGAGGACTGGGAGGACGGTCCTCAGGTAGGTCTGGTCCCATGATAGTGTTGTGAGGACTGGGAGGACGGTCCTCAGGTAGGTCTGGTCCCATGATTGTGTAGTGAGGACTGGGAGGACGGTCCTCAGGTATGTCTGGTCCCATGATAGTGTTGTGAGGACTGGGAGGACTGTCCTCAGGTATGTCTGGTCCCATGATAGTGTTGTGAGGACTGGGAGGACGGTCCTCAGGTATGTCTGGTCCCATGATAGTGTTGTGAGGACTGGGAGGACGGTCCTCAGGTATGTCTGGTCCCATGATAGTGTTGTGAGGACTGGGAGGACGGTCCTCAGGTATGTCTGGTCCCATGATAGTGTTGTGAGGACTGGGAGGACGGTCCTCAGGTAGGTCTGGTCCCATGATAGTGTTGTGAGGACTGGGAGGACGGTCCTCAGGTAGGTCTGGTCCCATGATTGTGTAGTGAGGACTGGGAGGACGGTCCTCAGGTATGTCTGGTCCCATGATAGTGTTGTGAGGACTGGGAGGACGGTCCTCAGGTATGTCTGGTCCCATGATAGTGTTGTGAGGACTGGGAGGACGGTCCTCAGGTATGTCTGGTCCCATGATAGTGTTGTGAGGACTGGGAGGACGGTCCTCAGGTATGTCTGGTCCCATGATAGTGTTGTGAGGACTGGGAGGACGGTTCTCAGGTATGTCTGGTCCCATGATAGTGTTGTGAGGACTGGGAGAACGGTCCTCAGGTATGTCTGGTCCCATGATAGTGTTGTGAGGACTGGGAGGACGGTCCTCAGGTATGTCTGGTCCCATGATAGAGTTATGAGGACTGGGAGGACGGTCCTTAGGTATGTCTGGTCCCATGATAGAGTTATGAGGACTGGGAGGACGGTTCTCAGGTAAGTCTGGTCCCATGATAGTGTTGTGAGGACTGGGAGGACGGTCCTCAGGTATGTCTGGTCCCATGATAGTGTTGTGACGACTGGGAGGACGGTCCTCAGGTATGTCTGGTCCCATGATAGTGTTGTGAGGACTGGGAGAACGGTCCTCAGGTATGTCTGGTCCCATGATAGTGTTGTGAGGACTGGGAGGACGGTCCTCAGGTATGTCTGGTCCCGTGATAGTGTTGTGAGGACTGGGAGGACGGTCCTCAGGTATGTCTGGTCCCATGATTGTGTTGTGAGGACTGGGAGGACGGTCCTCAGGTATGTCTGGTCCCATGATAGTGTTGTGAGGACTGGGAGGACGGTCCTCAGGTATGTCTGGTCCCATGATAGTGTTGTGAGGACTGGGAGGACGGTCCTCTGGTATGTCTGGTCCCATGATAGTGTTGTGAGGACTGGGAGGACGGTCCTCAGGTATGTCTGGTCCCATGATTGTGTTGTGAGGACTGGGAGGACGGTCCTCAGGTATGTCTGGTCCCATGATAGTGTTGTGAGGACTGGGAGGACGGTCCTCAGGTATGTCTGGTCCCATGATTGTGTTGTGAGGACTGGGAGGACGGTCCTCAGGTATGGCTGGTCCCATGATAGTGTTGTGAGGACTGGGAGGACGGTCCTCAGGTAGGTCTGGTCCCATGATTGTGTAGTGAGGACTGGGAGGACGGTCCTCAAGTATGTCTGGTCCCATGATAGTGTTGTGAGGACTGGGAGGACGGTCCTCAGGTATGTCTGGTCCCATGATAGTGTTGTGAGGACTGGGAGGACGGTCCTCAGGTATGTCTGGTCCCATGATAGTGTTGTGAGGACTGGGAGGACGGTCCTCAGGTATGTCTGGTCCCATGATAGTGTTGTGAGGACTGGGAGGACGGTTCTCAGGTATGTCTGGTCCCATGATAGTGTTGTGAGGACTGGGAGAACGGTCCTCAGGTATGTCTGGTCCCATGATAGTGTTGTGAGGACTGGGAGGACGGTCCTCAGGTATGTCTGGTCCCATGATAGAGTTATGAGGACTGGGAGGACGGTCCTTAGGTATGTCTGGTCCCATGATAGAGTTATGAGGACTGGGAGGACGGTTCTCAGGTAAGTCTGGTCCCATGATAGTGTTGTGAGGACTGGGAGGACGGTCCTCAGGTATGTCTGGTCCCATGATAGAGTTATGAGGACTGGGAGGACGGTTCTCAGGTATGTCTGGTCCCATGATAGTGTTGTGAGGACTGGGAGGACGGTCCTCAGGTATGTCTGGTCCCATGATAGTGTTGTGAGGACTGGGAGGACGGTCCTCAGGTATGTCTGGTCCCATGATAGTGTTGTGAGGACTGGGAGGACGGTCCTCTGGTATGTCTGGTCCCATGATAGTGTTGTGAGGACTGGGAGGACGGTCCTCAGGTATGTCTGGTCCCATGATAGTGTTGTGAGGACTGGGAGGACGGTCCTCTGGTATGTCTGGTCCCATGATAGTGTTGTGAGGACTGGGAGGACGGTCCTCAGGTATGTCTGGTCCCATGATAGTGTTGTGAGGACTGGGAGAGAACGGTCCTCAGGTATGTCTGGTCCCATGATAGTGTTGTGAGGACTGGGAGGACGGTCCTCAGGTATGTCTGGTCCCGTGATAGTGTTGTGAGGACTGGGAGGACGGTCCTCAGGTATGTCTGGTCCCATGATTGTGTTGTGAGGACTGGGAGGACGGTCCTCAGGTATGTCTGGTCCCATGATAGTGTTGTGAGGACTGGGAGGACGGTCCTCAGGTATGTCTGGTCCCATGATAGTGTTGTGAGGACTGGGAGGACGGTCCTCTGGTATGTCTGGTCCCATGATAGTGTTGTGAGGACTGGGAGGACGGTCCTCAGGTATGTCTGGTCCCATGATTGTGTTGTGAGGACTGGGAGGACGGTCCTCAGGTATGTCTGGTCCCATGATAGTGTTGTGAGGACTGGGAGGACGGTCCTCAGGTATGTCTGGTCCCATGATTGTGTTGTGAGGACTGGGAGGACGGTCCTCAGGTATGTCTGGCCCCATGATAGTGTTGTGAGGACTGGGAGGACGGTCCTCAGGTAGGTCTGGTCCCATGACAGTGTTGTGATTACTGGGAGGACGGTCCTCAGGTATGTCTGGTCCCATGATAGTGTTGTGAGGACTGGGAGGACGGTCCTCAGGTAGGTCTGGTCCCATGATAGTGTTGTGAGGACTGGGAGGACGGTCCTCAGGTAGGTCTGGTCCCATGACAGTGTTGTGATTACTGGGAGGACGGTCCTCAGGTATGTCTGGTCCCATGATAGTGTTGTGAGGACTGGGAGGACGGTCCTCAGGTATGTCTGGTCCCATGATAGTGTTGTGAGGACTGGGAGGACGGTCCTCAGGTAGGTCTGGTCCCATGATAGTGTTGTGAGGACTGGGAGGACGGTCCTCAGGTAGGTCTGGTCCCATGATAGTGTTGTGAGGACTGGGAGGACGGTCCTCAGGTAGGTCTGGTCCCATGATTGTGTAGTGAGGACTGGGAGGACGGTCCTCAGGTATGTCTGGTCCCATGATAGTGTTGTGAGGACTGGGAGGACGGTCCTCAGGTATGTCTGGTCCCATGATAGTGTTGTGAGGACTGGGAGGACGGTCCTCAGGTATGTCTGGTCCCATGATAGTGTTGTGAGGACTGGGAGGACGGTCCTCAGGTATGTCTGGTCCCATGATAGTGTTGTGAGGACTGGGAGGACGGTCCTCAGGTATGTCTGGTCCCATGATAGTGTTGTGAGGACTGGGAGGACGGTCCTCAGGTAGGTCTGGTCCCATGATAGTGTTGTGAGGACTGGGAGGACGGTCCTCAGGTAGGTCTGGTCCCATGATTGTGTAGTGAGGACTGGGAGGACGGTCCTCAGGTATGTCTGGTCCCATGATAGTGTTGTGAGGACTGGGAGGACGGTCCTCAGGTATGTCTGGTCCCATGATAGTGTTGTGAGGACTGGGAGGACGGTCCTCAGGTATGTCTGGTCCCATGATAGTGTTGTGAGGACTGGGAGGACGGTCCTCAGGTATGTCTGGTCCCATGATAGTGTTGTGAGGACTGGGAGGACGGTCCTCAGGTATGTCTGGTCCCATGATAGTGTTGTGAGGACTGGGAGGACGGTCCTCAGGTAGGTCTGGTCCCATGATAGTGTTGTGAGGACTGGGAGGACGGTCCTCAGGTAGGTCTGGTCCCATGATTGTGTAGTGAGGACTGGGAGGACGGTCCTCAGGTATGTCTGGTCCCATGATAGTGTTGTGAGGACTGGGAGGACGGTCCTCAGGTATGTCTGGTCCCATGATAGTGTTGTGAGGACTGGGAGGACGGTCCTCAGGTATGTCTGGTCCCATGATAGTGTTGTGAGGACTGGGAGGACGGTCCTCAGGTATGTCTGGTCCCATGATAGTGTTGTGAGGACTGGGAGGACGGTCCTCAGGTATGTCTGGTCCCATGATAGTGTTGTGAGGACTGGGAGGACGGTCCTCAGGTAGGTCTGGTCCCATGATAGTGTTGTGAGGACTGGGAGGACGGTCCTCAGGTAGGTCTGGTCCCATGATTGTGTAGTGAGGACTGGGAGGACGGTCCTCAGGTATGTCTGGTCCCATGATAGTGTTGTGAGGACTGGGAGGACGGTCCTCAGGTATGTCTGGTCCCATGATAGTGTTGTGAGGACTGGGAGGACGGTCCTCAGGTATGTCTGGTCCCATGATAGTGTTGTGAGGACTGGGAGGACGGTCCTCAGGTATGTCTGGTCCCATGATAGTGTTGTGAGGACTGGGAGGACGGTCCTCATGTATGTCTGGTCCCATGATAGTGTTGTGAGGACTGGGAGGACGGTCCTCAGGTATGTCTGGTCCCATGATAGTGTTGTGAGGACTGGGAGGACGGTCCTCAGGTATGTCTGGTCCCATGATAGTGTTGTGAGGACTGGGAGGACGGTCCTCAGGTAGGTCTGGTCCCATGATAGTGTTGTGAGGACTGGGAGGACGGTCCTCAGGTAGGTCTGGTCCCATGATAGTGTTGTGAGGACTGGGAGGACGGTCCTCAGGTAGGTCTGGTCCCATGATTGTGTAGTGAGGACTGGGAGGACGGTCCTCAGGTATGTCTGGTCCCATGATAGTGTTGTGAGGACTGGGAGGACGGTCCTCAGGTATGTCTGGTCCCATGATAGTGTTGTGAGGACTGGGAGGACGGTCCTCAGGTATGTCTGGTCCCATGATAGTGTTGTGAGGACTGGGAGGACGGTCCTCAGGTATGTCTGGTCCCATGATAGTGTTGTGAGGACTGGGAGGACGGTCCTCAGGTATGTCTGGTCCCATGATAGTGTTGTGAGGACTGGGAGGACGGTCCTCAGGTATGTCTGGTCCCATGATAGTGTTGTGAGGACTGGGAGGACGGTCCTCAGGTATGTCTGGTCCCATGATAGTGTTGTGAGGACTGGGAGGACGGTCCTCAGGTATGTCTGGTCCCATGATAGTGTTGTGAGGACTGGGAGGACGGTCCTCAGGTATGTCTGGTCCCATGATAGTGTTGTGAGGACTGGGAGGACGGTCCTCAGGTATGTCTGGTCCCATGATAGTGTTGTGAGGACTGGGAGGACGGTCCTCAGGTAGGTCTGGTCCCATGATAGTGTTGTGAGGACTGGGAGGACGGTCCTCAGGTATGTCTGGTCCCATGATAGTGTTGTGAGGACTGGGAGGACGGTCCTCAGGTATGTCTGGTCCCATGATAGTGTTGTGAGGACTGGGAGGACGGTCCTCAGGTATGTCTGGTCCCATGATAGTGTTGTGAGGACTGGGAGGACGGTCCTCAGGTATGTCTGGTCCCATGATAGTGTTGTGAGGACTGGGAGGACGGTCCTCAGGTATGTCTGGTCCCATGATAGTGTTGTGGGAGGACGGTCCTCAGGTAGGTCTGGTCCCATGATAGTGTTGTGAGGACTGGGAGGACGGTCCTCAGGTATGTCTGGTCCCATGATAGTGTTGTGAGGACTGGGAGGACGGTCCTCAGGTATGTCTGGTCCCATGATAGTGTTGTGAGGACTGGGAGGACGGTCCTCAGGTATGTCTGGTCCCATGATAGTGTTGTATAAGACAGATAAACTGATATGAGGAAAAGGAAATTTATTTGGTTGAATACAACAGCAAATATTGCCTTATAAATTATAATTCACAGTCAACATATTTGTTGTACGTGTGAAGGTGAATATTTGTTGTACATGTGAAGGTGAATATTTGTTGTATGTGTGAAGGTGAATATTTGTTGTATGTGTGAAGGTGAATATTTGTTGTACATGTGAAGGTGAATATTTGTTGTATGTGTGAAGGTGAATATTTGTTGTATGTGTGAAGGTGAATATTTGTTGTACATGTGAAGGTGAATATTTGTTGTATGTGTGAAGGTGAATATTGTGATGGAACATTGAGAGAATAACATTGGATGTTGATAAAGTTGAGAGTAAAGTTTATATAACAAAAAAAACATAAATCTTGTTACAGTTGATAATTATAAAGAGAAAATTAAGCAGTGTGAGGAAACTCAGAGAAACAATAAAGAGCAGAAAATGTTGGAGACGAATAAAGTCCTAGAAAAAAATATTTAAATAGGAAATAAGAAATAATGAAGATACGGATAACAAGTTAGACGTGTAACAAGAGAATAACGTTAATGTTAATGTTAATGTTAATGATAATGTTAATGATAATGTTAATGATAATGTTAATGATAATGTTAATGTTAAGAAACCATACCACGGGCGGGATTTGAACCCGCGGTCAGAGAGTCTCAAAACTCCAGACCGTCGCGTTAGCCACTGGACCAGCGACGGTCTGGAGTTTTGAGACTCTCTGACCGCGGGTTCAAATCCCGCCCGTGGTATGGTTTGTTTGCAATCGTGTCATTACGATTTCGTGAGTCTTCTTAATGTTAATGTTAATATTAATGTTAATGTTAATGTTAATGTTAATGTTAATGTTAAGGATGAGGATGACAGAAATGTATAAGGATGACAGAAATTTTAATGTGAAAAACGCATTAGAAGCAGCAAAGAGGTGGTGATAAAAACATCTGAAGAAGATCCAGGAAACATTAAGTGATCAGAATATTTAAAACAAGTGGAGAAAATTGATGAAACGAAGAAGTGTGAATGTGAT